>NC_081779.1:324901-328119 GCF_963082965.1 Carassius carassius
CCACAGATTTAATCAAATGGCTTTTTTTTTATAAAATGGCCGTTATGTTATATTATAGCTGCACACTATACATATTTTATTGCTCAAAAACCTAACAAAGTGTTTATTAAAGTATTTGATGTAATGCATCATTTAATAAAATGTAATAATTTAATATTTGTGTGCGTTTGTTATTCTATCATCATTGAGACACTATTATAGTTTTTATGAATTTTTTTTATTAGTTTCTATTTTGAATATTTTCATTTGATGTGTTTTGATTTGGTGGATTTAATTTGTTGTGTTTTGTCAATTTAATGAATTTTTTAATAAAGTTTTGGTGAACTATAATAGCCCTGATCACAGTCTCTGTGAAGGACACACTGGTGTTGTGGCTCAGTTCCAGTGTGACGCACAGGATTCTGGGAAGGAATGGATCCGTCTCAGAGGACACTCGATCCTCCAGCTCTGGATGTGTTTCTCACAGCATCAGATCATCAGTCACTCAGCACAGGTGGGAAACAGTCAGTGTTGGGAAGGTTACTTTGGAAATGTAATAGGTTACAGATTACAAGTTACCCTGTTTAAAATGTAATAGTAGTGTAACTTTTTCAATTACTTTATTAAAGTAATGTAACTAATTACTTTTGAGTACTTTTTGATTACTTTTCTAAATTTGTGAAAATTAAAGAATAATCAATAAAAGCATATACATCAACTTAAATACATTTATCTAATAAGCATGTGACGTATTCTGTGTAATAAACTCCTGAAACATTGGTGTTTTTTTGAAACTGCTGTCTCTGTATATGATGATAGTTTTCTCAAAATAAGTAAACTGCACATGAAGTGACACAGAGCAGTTCTAGAAATTATGTTTATGTGCTCGTGTACTCCTATATTGAGGCGGCAGAGGTTGAAAACACTGCGAGCTTCAGTAGGCCTATGTGTAGTAAATGAAACCATGTCTTTGCCATTAATTTACAGGAGGGGCGGACTGGGAAAAAAATTCAGACTGGAAAATTCATACAAACAAATTCATGGACAAAACTATTTTTTGTATGGACCTGACATAAAAAAGGTTTAAATCTTTAATTTGGGGACATGCAAAATAATTAAAAGTTCCCTCCTGAACTGCACCATCACTTCCATTTTTCTCTTCAGTCTCTTTATTTTGCCCTGTTATCCATCTCTCTCGTGACTTTTATACTCAAGATTGAACAAAACTATACTTTACAATACAATACTCTACAATACTACAATATCTTTATAGAAAAATCCTAATACTGTACACGAGTCATGTTTTCCCTTACAAAAATTAACCATGCTTTTATTAGTCTATATAAAAGTAAAATAACCTTGTTTTTTTTTTTTTTGCAAATGGATTTGTATTTATTTTTACATAAATACATTTGTAAAATAATTTTACATTTTTGGTTATCACAGTTAAACAATAGTAACCATTTTCTCTGGATTTATAGTTAAATATTAAAATGTTAATTTTCGTAAGGGTTGTGTTGTTGTCTGTCGTAGCTGCCCCTAAACCTATAAAAAGAAAATCGGAATTTTTTTTCAGCTAAATTCCTACTGTAACATTACAACAGATAATAATGATGTCCTTTATATAGTATTTTGAGTGATGACTGATGAGCAACGTGCTGCTGCTTGATTAAATTAAATAAAAAAAAACAGACAAAAACGCATCATTACAGATGAAACTGACCTGAAACCCTGAACAGTAGTTCTGCTTCTCTGCTCCAGCAGGCCACCCTACTCTCTCTCTCTCTCTCTCTCTCTCTCTCTCTCTCTCTCTCTCTCTCTCTCTCTCTCTCTCTCACTCTCTCTCTCTCTCTCTCTCTCTCTCTCTCTCTCTCTCGCATTGATTACTCTGAGTCTGATCCAAAGCGTTTGGCGGAGGCGCGGAGAGCGCGCGAGTCATGACTAACACTTCATGATTTATTAGAGATTTAATTATCAAATGGCGGATTCGCAAATGATCGCTTTATTACATTCGGCAGGCAATTATACAATAATGATATTAAATAGTGGGGCAAAATCGGCTGCCAGGCCACCGGGAATTGTCCCGGTTCTCCCGGTGTCCAGTCCGCGCCTGATTTCATATAAGTCATATATTGCATTTTTGGGGCTTTATATTAACAGACACTAGTCCATGTCATGTTTTGATTCAAGTGTACTAACCTACTTTTGATTTAGTCATCCAAAATGTGGCACATTCCGTCTGCGTTAGGCATTTCGTTTTTATGATTGGATTCTACGAACCAGACTGCATTTCCGCATCCCGGAAATTATTAGGGCGTATGTCTCAGAATAGTCAGTGCAATTTGGGAAAGAAATCAGTTAAATCTGTATGTGGATGTGTGTAAATATTCAAATGTAATTCCCTTTGTAATCGTAAAAAATTTCATAAGTAACTGTAATTTAATTACTCATTTTTTCTTAGTAACTGTAACTAATTACAGTTACAACAATTTTGTAATTAAATTACGTAACGCCGTTACATGTAACTAGTTACTCCCCAACACTGGAAACAGTGCACTGCCTTAATATACTTAAAGTGCTCTATTTTTACACACTAATTTTGTGATTAATATACTAAAAAGTGTGTGTGTGTGTGTGCAGCACAGAAGCAGTCATCAGTATCACAGATATGTTTGTAGAAATAGACAACAATACATTGTATGAGTCACAATTATTGATTTTACTTTTATGCCAAAAATCATTAGGATAATAAGTAAAGATCATGTTCATGAAGATATTTAGTAAGTCTCCTACTGTAAATATATCAAAACTTAATTTTTGATTAGTAATATGCATATGTATTTTTGCTCCCTCAGATTCCAGATTTTCTAATAGTTGTATCTCAGACAAATATTGTCCTCCGAACAAACCACACATCAATGGAGAGATGATTTATTTGTGATTTCGGTGGGGGTTTTTTGTTTGTTTTTTTGTCCAGTATAAATACATAAACACTAGATATTTAAGTGCACTATTTACATATGTTAAAAACGGAAATAAAAGTAAACTGTATAGAAACTAAGAAATTTTAATCGTATAGTGAAAGCAAACACTGTGTGAATGAGTGTGTGTGTGCGCGCGCGCGTGTGTGTGTGAATGAGTGTGTGTGCGCGCGCGCGCGCGTGCGTGTGTGTGTAGATGGAAAGTAAAGCCCCATTTTGGGGGATTTTTTTTCATTGTGAGATTGTTTTCAGGATTTA
>NC_081779.1:338319-413319 GCF_963082965.1 Carassius carassius
CTCGAGCTCTCTCCTCCTCACACACACACACCTTCAGCTCTGTGTAGCTCCAGTGCCAGTTGTTCTCGAGCTCTCTCCTCCTCACACACACACACACACACACACACACACACCTTCAGCTCTGTGTAGCTCCAGTGCCAGTTGTTCTCGAGCTCTCTCCTCCTCACACACACACACACACACACACACACCTTCAGCTCTGTGTAGCTCCAGTGCCAGTTGTTCTCGAGCTCTCTCCTCCTCACACACACACACACACACACACACACACACACACACACACACACACACCTTCAGCTCTGTGTAGCTCCAGTGCCAGTTGTTCTCGAGCTCTCTCCTCCTCACACAGTCGCTCCTGGAGCTCGTCCTGTCTGCGCTGCAGCTCCTCCATCTCCTCGTTCTGTCTGAACTTCTCTCTCATCAGCTCCGTCTGTGTGACCTGTGCATGCTCCAGCTGAAACAGAGCGGTCAGTACGGTCAAAAACAGCTTCTGCATCATCTAAACCTCATTCACAAGAACCACAGTAATCAAAAACACTGCTTTCTATCTGCGTCTATGAGACCCAGTCAGAGTGTTTCTGGAGCGAAACGAACAGAGCATTATAACTCAGAGTGATTCTGGCTGCTATTCTGAGGCTCACGAATGAGAAATAATGCTTTATTAAATTATTTTAAAGAATTGCTAAAAACATAATAATAAATGCTTAGATAATACATTTTTACTGTTTTATTTTGATTTGCATTTCTTTAAATTCAACATTTTTATGATGTTATTAATGGTTAGTAAAGGTTTCATTTTGATTGTTTTTATCGCAAATTCATTTATTTTAATTCTGCATTTTTAGGATTTATTAATTTTAGTGTTTTGTTGATTTAAAGTAATTTATTTCATTTTTACTGTTTTATTTATATTGTTTTTATTTTAAAATATTCACTCTAATTTGAGTCTTTTCATGATTTTAAAATCATTTATATATTTACATTTTACAGTTATGATTTTATTATTTTAAAAGTTTAGGGTCACTAAGTTTTTTTTTTTTTTTTTTAAATTAATACTTTAATCAAGGCTGCATTAAAGACTCTACAAAAGATTTCTATTTCAAACAAAAGCTGTCCTTTTGAACTTTCTATTCATCTGTGAATCCTGAAAATCACATTTTTCACAAAAGTTTTCAGTGTTCAACACTGATAATAATCAGAAATGTTTCTCGAGCAGTAAATCATCATATTTTCATGATTTCTGAAGATCACTGAAGACTGGAGGAATGATGCTGAAAATACAGCGGAGCATCACAGAAATAAATTACACTTTAACACAGATTCACACAGAAAACAGCTATTTAAACAGTAAAAATATTTCTACATTTTTCTTTATTTTTAATCAAATAAAAACAGCTTTCAGAATCGTTACAGATTCATTCTGACCTCAAACCTTTGAACACTAGTGCACATTAATGCTCCACACATACAATCAGAAAGCCACATTAAAGTCAACAAGCTCTTATTTCTGTTCGATCTCCTTCATGTGGTCTACTAATGAACAGCTTCAACAAAAGCCAGGGTTTCTCTTGTGACACGACAGCGCGCCTGATCTCGTAAGACCAGAGTCTGAGCACAAAACACACACACACACCCAGGAATCTCATTACAGCAATGTCTACTAAAGCTCCCGAGCCTCTTATCTCACTACACGCACACAGAGTGCTGTAAAACCCTGTCTGAGCGCACCAAAGGTCACCATCGCGCTCTGACATCTTACTGTGTATGGCGGCGTGGGCAGGGAGATCTTCGACACCACTTTGAGCAGGTGGCTGTTGTCTGGCCGGTTGACGTGTGAGATGTGCGTCTGCACGACCACAGAGTTCTTCTCGTGCAGCAGGTGGCTCAGGGGAAAGGGTCGAGGGAGCGGGATGCGAGACTCCACCTCGTACACATCCATGTCCTGACTCTCCAGCCAGCTGTCGCGCAGCACGGCCGAGTTCCAGTACGTCCGGTAGGAATCCATGTCGTCTTCTACGAGAGGTTTGAGACTCGTCTCAGGCGTAAATGAATCCGAGTGAACATCCCAGGGCTGAGCGAGCGTCTCTATGGAAGTGTCTCGGCGGAGGTAAACACACACAGATCTCACGTGGTGCGACGGGAAGAACCGCCTTTATGTACTCGAGCCAGTCCCAGACGGACGAGATCTGAAACACTCTCCCGTTCACTTTCACTCCTGCTGGAAACTCATTAACAATTCCATGCTTCCGTGGCAACGGTCCTCTGGGAAAACACAGGGCGAGAGAGACTCCCTCTGCACCCCTCTCTCTCTCTCTCTCTCTCTTTTATTCCCTCTGTGTCTCGTTCTCCCTGGCTTACTCTCTCTGTCTCTCTGTGTGTGTCTCTCTCTCTCTCTGTCTCTTTCTCTCTCAGCCGGAGCACTTCCTGGTTTGTGGACATGTGTGGGATACGTCAACAGTAAAGGCAGAGTCATGAAGCCTGCAGGTGATTTAACACACACACACACACACACACACACCCTGTCCGAGCCTGTCCGACTAGATTCCTGCTCCATAAAAGAGAACTAAATGATTTAAGCCTCATAACGCATTCAGAATCTCTACACATAACTTGTAGTTTTTTACACAACTACAAAAAATGGGAAATTCTTTGAAATTGAACGAGACAAAAAAAAATAAAAATTATGTAAAATACATATATATTTTATTCAATACTGACGAGAAATTTGATTTGGATATGTCACTGTATGAAATTTATAAGAAGATATAATCTGAGAATTATCAGTATTAACCTCAATGGAATGAATGGACTTTGACTTCATGATTGCTCAAAAACTGTCTGAGTGTATGAAACCTACATATTCGCGCCTAAAAACGCGTGGAAAACGCTAGGCGCTTTTATTTAAAAATGGCTATCCATATACAGCTACGGTCAGCTGTTCCTTCATCTTAGCTGAGCTTTCAACGTTGTTACGGGAAAGGATGAAGCTGATTGGTTGGTTCTTGTCACATGACCCGTGATGCACTTGCGGCATTCTGAAAAGTTGAGATGTAACACTAATTTAACTTTGTAGATAATTTTTCAAAAAGTATTTTCGACACCTAATGGCTCTCAATATATACACAAGTAAAAAACACAGACACGAAACACGTTATATCTCTTAAGAAATAACTGCAAAAAATCTAAATAAAATAAAGGAGGTGTATTTTAAGAGTCTTAAAGCATCTGCGAAGTTTCATTCCATTACTAAAAACCATGCATTGCTTAAAAATGATTTTAATGTGTCTAAACAGACCTGAATGCTTTATGAGGGTTAAAGACCATGAAGACGATTAATAATCAGAGTAATTATTTTCTCTTCAAAGCCTCCCTGATAACAACATCATTGATTAACCACACGTCCTCCACACAAACCTGGACATAAATCTTCATTCCTGAACAAGCCCTCACACGATTAACTGATCAAAAGTGAAAGCAAAGTCTTCGATTTCAAATAAGTGCTGTTCTTTTGAACTTTTTCAACTGGAGATCACTGGCAAATCCCTTCTTTCTGCGTGATCAAAACCCGATTTTAGTGTTGAGTGGTTTTACCGTGGTGTTTTACTGCTTTTACAGCAGCATGGCTCTGATTACATGAGACACACACGTCTATTATTCTTTCAGCCAATTTCACTCGCTCTATCAAAGCCTCAACACGTGCGCATTTCCTCATATTTCAAGTCAAGCAGGATTTGATCCGATATAATCTTCAAATCTGTATCATAAAATATCAATATAGATAGAAGGCAGCCAAGATATTTGTGCCATGTCAGCTACAACAAAATAAATAAATAGAAAATAAAAAAAAATAAAAAGTTTATTTTTGAAAGTCCAATAGAAGTTATTCATAAAAAGAAAGGTGAAAAACATAATTTTTTTATTTATTTAATAAATAGTTTATTTTTTTAAAGTCTAACAGAAGTTATTAATAATGATATACGTGAAAAATAGAAAAAAAAATGTTTATTTTTGAAAGTCCAAAAGAAGTAATTCATAACAAGAAACGTGTGAAAAACAGGAAGAAAAAAATTATATATATGAATAAATAAATAGTTTTTTTTTTTTAGTCTAACAGAAGTTTTTATATAAGATACGTTGAAAAAAAAAAAGTAAAAAAAAATTAATAAATAACTTGTTAATTTTAAAACGGCTGAATTCATAAGAAGAAACATGAAAAAAAAAAAAAGAATAATACAAAAAAAAATCAATAAGATAAGAAAGTTTATTTTGGAGATTCCAACAGGAGTCAAATCAGCTGCAGCTGAGATAAGAAATGTGAAAAATAGAAAAATAAATAAACATTGTTTTATAAAAGTACTTTTGACCAAAAACAATTAAATCGCGTCTCACTTCATTAAAAAACTTTTCATAAGAATCAACCAAGAAGTACACGAAACCATCAGAGTCCATCAAGAGATAACAGAGATGACTGGAGAGATAACAGATATTAGTTCATGTGCTTCACTGCACACGCCCACAACCTACAGCTGAGCACTGGGGGCGGGGCTACACTGCTGCCACGGCGACCGAAGCCGTATGCAAATCTGCTGGAGCAAACATGTTTCCTGTGAGCCTCACGAGAGACTTCATCTGATATCAGCACGAGCCAGTCATGATGGGTTTCACCAACATCAGCGTCACTCAGACGGATTCTGATGTTTCTGGAAGAGTTTTTTTTTTTTATCAAAAATGCAATAAAAATTCTAAATATTTTCTAATAATCAAACCAGCTGTTTCCTGTGTGAATCTCCGTTAAAGTGTAATTTATTTCTGTGATGCACAGCTGTATTTTCATCATCATTACTCCAAAAAATTACTGTGATTTTAACAGTACAAAACCTGTTAAATCGTGTTCCCAGAAGTCTCTGCGTTGTTTTTCAAATTTTGCTTTATTTTGATGTTTTTTCTTTGAAATAACTATGTTTCTTCTTTTCTGTTATGTGTATTAGGGTTGTATGTTACATATAATGCTGTTAAATTAATGTTCATTGTATATTTCAGTTTAATGAGTCTCACCGTGACGGTGTGAATGACTCTGTGCACCTTCTGTGTATCTTTTTGTTTAAAAGCTGCTTGTGATGGGCTTTGGTTCATCACACAGTGTATAACAAGGGTACAAAACAGATGTATTTTGTCTCCTTGCCCTTGCCGTACCTGAGTGCTGGTCTCGGTGATAGTGATGAGCATCTTCTCCACGGCGCTCTGCAGTCGAGTGCTGATGCTCATTACAAACTCCTCCCTCTCTAGCGGAAGCTCTGCCTCCTGTAGCTGTAGCTCCGCCCCCCTGGTCTTCAGCGACACCTCCAGCCCTTCGTCCATCTCTCTCTCTGCTGAAAACATGCTGAGGTCATTGACAGAAGAGATTCGGAGTTTAAATGTGTTTCCTTAACAACCCTAAACACAGTCAGACATGTGATGTTTCTGAAAATAAGGACAGAGATGTAACAGATTCATTCTTAATGAGCTACAGATTACTGGATGAAATCACAAAGGCATAAAGGAGACATGACTCAGATGGTGTCACACAATAAGGACTGGTTTCGTTCAGGGTCTTTTGTGTGTTTGGGGTGTTGAGTTACAGGAGTGTCTGTAGATTTCATATCAGGTGTATCATAGACATTATGGTTATTATATCATACTAAAACTACAGCCAAAAAAACACAAAATAGCTACTAAAAAGAACAAAGACACACACCCAAATTACTAAAACATGAACTGAAATTAAAAATCATAATACATATTATTTATAAATAATAAATAGTCAAATATAAAATAAAAACGGATTCAAAATGTTAATAAAATCTATAAAAGTATTCTAAAATGACAGTAAAAACACAACATCGTTAATAAAACTTTAAACTAAAATTATACCCAATAATAATAATTATTATTATTTCTAAATAATAAAATAAACAATATCTTGATACTAAAACAGAAATACTAAAACTTACTAAAATTAGAATAAATAATACACTGATTAAAAAAAGATTAATACAATTTATAAAAGCATCTTAATAACACTAAAACACACAACACAAATATATCTAAAATTAAATAATATTTATAAACAATAATAAAAAAAACATTAAAAATATTAAATGCAAACTTTAATAGTATCTCAATTATACTAAAATAACACTAAAAACACACAACTAAATTACTAAAAATATTAACTAAAATTACACATTACAATAAATATTATTTATAAATAGTAAAATATAAAATAAAATCATAATGTTATTAAAAACTAAAAAAAAAGTATCTCAATGACAATAAAATAACACTAAAAACACACACGGAAATTACTAAAACATTAACTCAAATTAAAAATGATAATAAATATGATTTATAAATAATAAAGAGTGAAATATAAAATAAACACAGATTCAAAATTACCAAAATTAAACTAAAATTGAAATAAATAATAAATACTATTAGGAAAACAAACTCCAGGGCTATAGCAAGAACATCAGACACTTTATACCCCAGTAACGATGCACACTGTCACACCGCCCATCCCTCTTTCACAATATTGATAAAACTATGACTATAATAATAACTCAGTGACAGTAGAATAACATGGTTTGGTGAACACACCCATACGCAGGTCACATGACCGCACCTCCACTCTACACAAAACAGCTCTATGCAAAGACAATGAGTCAACAGAAAAGGACAAACAAGACGGACAGGATCTGATGTGGCTTCACTGGTTCAATTACATCGTCCTGTCGTCTGTTATTAACTCCTCGCTGTGACTGTAGTAACAGACGCTTCTAAATAATCTATTAAACACCACTGTAGCTGAACACAAAGAGTCAAACAGCACATCATTATCATGGACATATGAAGCTGGAGAGAAGCCCCTGATGGGTTCAGATGAAATCAGTGTTGTAGTGGTGTGTGTGAGTGTGTGTGTGTGTGTGTCTGACCTCCAGCAGGCCCCTGGGACACATGACGGCCGATGGTCTCCTCCGCCGCAGCCGTGGTCTTCAGCACATCGAGCAGAGCCTGACGCAGAGCATCCCTGAGAGAGGAGAGAAACACTACTGACTCACTGAGCTGAGGAGAGGAACTCATTCAGTCACACACAAATATATATAGATATATATATAGATAGATAGATATAGATATATATATATATGAAATAAATAAATAAATACAACTAAATTAAAAATAACTACTTTAAAATTTGTAAAATTAAAATTAATATCAAATCAGAATAAAACTTGCTAAATATTATTAAATCATAAAAATTAAAAAAAAAAACCTTTTAAAATAAAAACAAATTAAAATAATTGATTAAATTGTAACATTATAAAAAAATTTACAAAAAGTAAAAATTAAAATGTAAAATTCAAATAAATTGTAAAATAAATTAACTAAATCAGAAAAATGTAAAATAAAAGTAAACAAAATTTTGTAAAATAAATAAATCAGCACACAATTTACTATTTTTTTTAAAAACTGTATTAAATCATAACATGTACAATTTAAATAAGTATTTATAAAATGAAAAACAAAAATAAAACACTTTGTAAAGTTATATGTAAAATTGAAATAAAAAATTAAAAAAATAAAAATAACAGTTGCAAAGTATTTTTACATTATAAAATTTGAATAATCTTAAAATTAAAAAAATAAAACATTTACAAAAAACTTCAAAATCAAAATGGCAAAAAGTAAATACACATTTGTAAAATAAAAAGAAATTGACATTCTACTTCCTAACAATAAATTAAATAAAAATGTCAAATTAAAATAAAAAATTTCAAAATAACAAATGAAAACAAAACGGAATTAAATCATAATAGTGTCAAATTACAAATAAAACACTTATTAAAAGTATATTAAATCATAAATATGTACAATTCAAATAAGCAAATAAAGTCTATCGGTCTATTTACTTGTTTGTGGCGTTTGTGGAGAATTACTCCTCACCTCTCAGTGATGATGTCATCAGACGAGAGCTCTGGGTCCTGTGTGTGTGGCTGTGAGGTCACGGCTCTTCCCTGACCTCTGACCTTCGTCTCATCCTCCGCTCTCGTCTGGAGCTTATGAACAGGCAGGAAAGAAACGGCAGACAAGAAGCCGGTCATTTCATCACAGTCTGTTGTGTTTGTCAAACTGAGCTCCCGAACACACACACACACACACACACACAGTCAAACTGAGCTCAACATGAGAAGCTGCTATAGCAACAGCAGCACCTGACATCATCCGTTTCTAAGGAGATGAGCTCCTCCTTGTGGCACAGAGGAGGAAGTGCAGGTGGAGCAGACATGTGTTCAATTAGTCATTTATCAAAATGAACTAATGTTTATATATGTATTACACTTTATATATTCACTATTCATTTATATAATTATTTATTATTAATTTCCACAACAGATCTCTTCAGCAACTGAGAAACCGTCGATCAGCTCATTTTTAAATGAAGGGAGGAGCCTGTTGCCAGGGAAACGGTGATGTTTACACTACCTGCTGGGTCTGAGTGCCGCAGCTTTGCATTCTGGGAAGGCGGAGTTCATCTCTGCATCTCTCAGTCCCGTCTTCTCTCTCCTTCACCTGCTGCAGCTCCAGATCCCTCTGGTTCAAACACACACAGATGGGAAATCACACACACACACACAGAAAGAGAGAGAGAGAAGGACTTTCACTTTTGAAACAACTTAGCCAGCATTAAATTACAGCACTGACTATTTTGAAGACCACAGCAGTAGTCCAAAAATAAAAAATATAAAATATGACATTTAAAAATAAAAACACTCAAAATAAAACAAACTAATAATCAATTAAATTATACAAATTTAAATTAAATAAACAATTATTAATTAAAATAAATACATAATTAAAATACAAAAAATACTAAAAATAATAAAATGTAAATTTATTACAAAATAAAATGTACTACAGTTCATAATAGTCAAAATAAAATATATAATTTTAAAATTAAAATAGAAACACCCCTAAAAGTTAATTTAATCATAAAATAAATAAAATATAAATAAAATAAATAACTTTAAAATAACAATAAAAAAAATAAATAATTAAACCATTAAAATTATAAATTATTTAAAAATGACAGCAAACTAAAACTTCTTAAAACATTATAAAATATTAAATTTAAATAAATAATTTTAAACATAATACTAATAAAAAAGAATTAAATCTTAAAAATGTAAAATGAACAATTAAAAAATAAAAAGTCAAAATAAAAATATTAAAAATGTAGTATAAGTATTTAAATAAAAGTAAATGTGTCGTTAAATTATTGAAATATTAGTTTAAAATCTCAGGGGGCAAGTTAATAGTTTAGCTCAAATGGATTCGGCCCTGACCTAAACAATTACGAACTAGCTGCTTGACTGCTAATTAACATTCATAAACAAACAAACATAGTTTATATTTAGTATAGAATTACTTAAATAGTATAATGTTTATATTAGTAAAATATTTATAAAAAATGTATTACATTATATATTTTTATATTATATTTATTTTTATTTTATGTATTTATTTATTTATTTTAATACATACATCAGGTTAAACTAAATGAAAATGAAAAAGAAATGTTGCCTCGGAAACTATCTTAAATGAGTATAATATTTATATTAGTATATGTTTAGTATATAATTATTGAAATAGTATAATATTTCATTACGTTATATATTATCATTATTTCAGTTAATGTTTTGTTTTTATCAAGTCATTTTCTAAGTATTACCTTAAGTTACTATAATAACTATATTTTATAAAATATTTATTATATAATAATAAATAAGTTATTTCTCCTGTATATTATAATGTTTTGACACGCTGACGATTCATCTTTTCAAGCACCAGAATGAATCTGAGTTTTTTATTAATTAAATAACACTCCCATCTCATCAAAAACACCGGGGCTAAAGAGCAATGTGTGTGTGTGTGTGTGTGTGTGTGTGTGAGAGAGAGTGTGTGTTCATGCAGTAAATGTGAGCTGAAGGCGGATTCAATGCTGCAGAATTACACTCGTCCTAGATCATCCAAACACACACACACACACACACACACACACACACACACGGTTCATCCACTAGGTCGAGCTGCAGAATGAATCTGAGACTCCTGTGAGCTCATATATTTCACTGATGACCAAATTCTAAACCCTATAAATAACTAAGAATTAAAATGAACTAAATCCATAATAAGTGCTGAACTGGTGAAGCACCCAGCGTGGAGGAATCAGACACACGTGATCTCACCTTCATCAGTCGATCCTCCTCATCCTCGCTGGTGTTCGTCTGTGTGCAGATGCTCGTCTCTCGGCTCTGTCTGCTGATCCGAGCCTGCTCTGTCTGCTGGGCGAACTCAACCGACATCTGCACGATCACCTGACACAAACAAACATACACCGTATATTCATGAAGAAAGATAGATTCATGAAGACAGATAGATTCATGGAGACAGATAGATTCATGAAGACAGATAGATTCATGGAGACAGATAGATTCATGAAGACACAGATTCATGAAGACACAGATTCATGAAGACACAGATAGATTCATGAAGAAACAGATTCATGAAGACAGATAGATTCATGAAGACACAGATTCATGGAGACACAGATTCATGGAGACAGATTCATGAAGACACAGATTCATGAAGACACAGATTCATGGAGACAGATAGATTCATGAAGACACAGATTCATGAAGACACAGATTCATGGAGACAGATAGATTCATGAAGACACAGATTCATGAAGACACAGATTCATGAAGACACAGATTCATGAAGATACAGATAGATTCATGAAGAAACAGATTCATGAAGACAGATAGATTCATGAAGACACAGATTCATGGAGACACAGATTCATGGAGACAGATTCATGAAGACACAGATTCATGGAGACAGATAGATTCATGAAGACACAGATTCATGGAGACACAGATTTATGAAGACACAGATTCATGAAGACACAGATTCATGAAGACACAGATAGATTCATGAAGAAACAGATTCATGAAGACAGATAGATTCATGAAGACACAGATTCATGGAGACAGATAGATTCATGGAGACAGATAGATTCATGAAGACACAGATTCATGGAGACACAGATTCATGGAGACAGATAGATTCATGGAGACAGATAGATTCATGAAGACACAGATTCATGGAGACACAGATTCATGGAGACACAGATTCATGGAGACAGATAGATTCATGGAGACAGATAGATTCATGAAGACACAGATTCATGGAGACACAGATTCATGAAGACACAGATTCATGGAGACACAGATTCATGGAGACACAGATTCATGGAGACAGATAGATTCATGGAGACAGATAGATTCATGAAGACACAGATTCATGGAGACACAGATTCATGGAGACAGATAGATTCATGGAGACAGATAGATTCATGAAGACACAGATTCATGAAGACAGATAGATTCATGAAGACACAGATTCATGGAGACACAGATTCATGGAGACAGATTCATGAAGACACAGATTCATGGAGACAGATAGATTCATGGAGACAGATAGATTCATGGAGACAGATAGATTCATGAAGACACAGATTCATGGAGACAGATAGATTCATGGAGACAGATAGATTCATGGAGACAGATAGATTCATGAAGACACAGATTCATGGAGACAGATAGATTCATGGAGACACAGATTCATGGAGACACAGATTCATGGAGATAGATAGATTCATGGAGACAGATAGATTCATGAAGACACAGATTCATGGAGACACAGATTCATGGAGACACAGATTCATGGAGACACAGATTCATGGAGACACAGATTCATGGAGATAGATAGATTCATGGAGACAGATAGATTCATGGAGACA
Source organism: Carassius carassius (assembly GCF_963082965.1). NCBI lineage: Eukaryota > Metazoa > Chordata > Actinopteri > Cypriniformes > Cyprinidae > Carassius > Carassius carassius. Next base: position 350,219 of record NC_081779.1, read on the forward strand.
GATTCATGGAGACACAGATTCATGGAGACAGATTCATGAAGACACAGATTCATGGAGACACAGATTCATGGAGACACAGATTCATGGAGACAGATAGATTCATGAAGACACAGATTCATGGAGACACAGATTCATGGAGACAGATAGATTCATGAAGACAGATAGATTCATGAAGACACAGATTCATGAAGACAGATAGATTCATGAAGACACAGATTCATGAAGACACAGATTCATGAAGACAGATAGATTCACGAAGAAACAGATTCCTGAAGACAAAGATTCATGAAGACACAGATTCATGAAGACAGATAGATTCATGAAGAAACAGATTCCTGAAGACACAGATTCATGAAGACAGATAGATTCATGAAGAAACAGATTCCTGAAGACAAAGATTCATGAAGACACAGATTCATGAAGACAAATAGATTCATGAAGAAACAGATTCCTGAAGACAAAGATTCATGAAGACAAAGATTCATAAAGACAAAGATTCATAAAGACAAAGATTCATAAAGACACAGATAGATTCATGAAGACCGATAGATTCATAAAGACACAGATAGATTCATGAAGACACAGATTCATGAAGACAAAGATTCATGAAGACACAGATTCATGGAGACACAGATTCATGAAGACAAAGATTCATGAAGACAGATTCATGAAGACACTGATTCACGAAGACAATAACGATAATCAACGCTTCGCGTCTGGCGGTTCTTTGCCTTTATGTCGCGCATTTTAATGGAGGCAAACTGTTTAATATCCCTTACTTTATCTTTTAGTGATGTCTTATAAATATGTAATAAAAAACTAAAAATGTTATATTTCAACAACCAACTCCGGTAGAAACATAAATATAAAATAGAATAGTTGATATAGAGACTGATTTATGTGCAATTTATTACAATTTTGGTTTCAGTTTCCACTAAATAGAAAATGATATTACTAATAATAATATATAATAACTAATAATAATGTTTGTGTATCATCAGCTAAGAATAAGTAAATTCTAAATTCCTCATAAAACTACCGTTAAAACACAGGTTTTCTCACTAAATAAAAAAAAAAATACATAAACGATTTTAACTTTAAAATTAATTTTTCAAAAATGTGAAAACATTAATTTAAAGGTGCATCACTAGCTGAAAATAAGCTACATTTTCAACAACATTTCGCATTAAACTACCATGCAAAAGTCACACAAGTTTTCTATTGATAAATAAATAAATAAATAATTACTTGTGGTATCAGTTTTTGCCTAAATATTATTACAGATTAATTTCAGTGCATCACCAGATGAGAATAAGAAACAACATTCTTTATAAAACTTCCATAGAAACTTTATGCAGGTTCTCTAAAATAAAAAAATGTAAAAATAATAAATAAATTAAAATAAAAAATGAGAATAAATAAAATAAAATATTTTGGTTTGGGTGCTTCTGTAAAAAAATCTATTTTGTTGCATCATTAGTTGTAGCTTATTCTCAGTTGGTGATGCAAAAGGTCACACAGTTTTTCCATCTAGAATGAAGCAAGCGTGCGATATAAAAGCATCAGATAGTGTTAAATTCTCATAAAGCACCTTGGCGATCTCCTCCTCCAAGCGTCTGAGATGGGTTTCCTCTGGAGGAGATGTGTCGCTCAGTGTCTCCAGCTCTCTCTCGTACGAGGCTCTCCGCTCGGCCTGCAGATCCTGCTCCAGATCTACAGAGACTCGCTCCTCGTCCTCCTCCTGAGACAGAACCAGCAGCGAGAGGGAGAGACGAGCGTGCGTGTGTGTGTGTGTGTGAAAGAGCTCTTTCTCGTGGACAGAGACACACGTGCGTCACACACACTGAAGTCAGTCCCTGGGCTTCTCTCTGAATCTCATTCAGTCGCTCAAACAGGATCCAGACTCAGATTCAGAAGCTCTTTTGTAGCGCATCGCTCTGTTTCTCTGTATATTCACATATCCCTCTATTCATATCCTTCTATGCTTCTCTTCTTCTCTTTCTATAACTCTCTTTTTGTCGTCTGTCTTCGTTTCTTCATTTATTTTATCTGTCATGTCTTTAATTTAAAAATTAAACTGATGTTTAATAAAAAAAAAAACCTGTTTGGTAAATACACGGTTACCTTATAATTCTCAGTGAGGGATTTCTTTAGTTAAAATATTAATAATATATAATACAAAAAATTATATTTATAACTTAACATAAGTATATATAATATAAAATATATAATATAATTTATATTTAACAAGATAATCACAATTTAATTTAGACAGAAATTAATCTTTTTAGAAGAAAAAAGAATGCATTTATATAAATGTTTTAATTTACAGTGAAAATATATCGATAACTATAAATGTAATTATACAGTAAAACACTAACACTTTTATTGTGAGAGCTAAAATATATAAATATAATTAAAATATAGATTTTAAAACTATATCAAACTTACAGGATAGTTTCACTGTAACTAGAAGTAGAAATTATACATTTTAGAAGTAAAAAGTATTTTTCGTATCTCATTATTTAATGAAAAACCTTAGAATTTGTTTTTTAAGTATAACATATAAATGGCCTTATTTATAGAGAAATAGTATATTAAACATGGTAAAACTGGATTGTACTAGAAAGGAAAATTGTGATTAAAATAATAGTGCAGTACAAGGTTACTAAGCAGATTTAATTCACATAATGACCAAAAGAAGGTCCTGTAATGCACAGAGCATTCAGACTGTGTTTCTAACTGTACTTTACCAAGCATTTAACACAAAGTGTCCAGTGTGTGTGTGTGTGTGTGTGTGTGTGTGTGTGTAGCACACAGAGATGGAGACGTTCACTCATGCATAATGTAGGGCAGCTCTGAGCCGCAGGCTTAATACACACAGCAGCGCTACGAAAGTACAAGACAATCACAAGACCTGAAGGAGAAACAGTGAGGTGAGACTGACCTGGAGACGATCACAGCGCTCGTCTCTTGTCTGCAGCGGACAGACGCTCGGCATGCTGGGAAAACACAAACACAAACACAGAGCGAGAGAGTCATCAAAGCACAAACACCTCATACACCAGAACATAGCGCTTGATGAGAGAAAAATTATTAATAAATTCATTAAATAAAAATAATTTAATTAAATAAAAATAAATTTCAAAATATAAAATTTTAATTATATATTTTAAATATTATGTTAAATATTATAAATAATAAGATATAAAATAAATGTTAAAAAATATAATAATAAATCATACACCAAAGCAATACCTCATGATAAATAACATTTAAAATTCTATTTTGCATAAAAGAAAATTATCTCTGCATAAATGATGAGAATTTGCAGGAGTGAAATCGTCATGAACCTATTTCATAGTCCATGCAAAAACAACCGCATTTTGAAAAACATCAGAATCTTTTAAGAAGTTTTTAAGAATACAAGTATCTTCTTTTATGTTTCATTGAAGTCAGTCACACAGGTTTGAACCAACAATGATGACAGAATAATCATTTCTGGATGAACTAACCCTGTAATGATCATAAAACAAGCTTTTCTTTTGTAATTTTATTATTATTAATATTTATTTCAACGTTAGTTTCAGTTATTTTGGCAAATCTCATCTTGGCAGCTAGCTGAAATAATAATTTATTTTATTTCAGTTACCGTTTAAAACTTTGCAACAATCAAATCCACAAGCTTTTAACATTATTTCAGCAGAATACTGTAAAAAACACTATTTCAGTTTGTTTTTTTTCTATTAATTATGCGGCCACTTTTACTAAATATAATGTAGAAACTTAAATCTTCAGTAAAGCTGATTTGCAACAATTTACATCGTTAAGAGTGCTATTAAGATTTCTGAAGATCATGTGACACTGAAGACTGGAGGAATGATGCTGAAAATACAGCGGAGCATCACCGAAATAAATTACACTTTAACACAGATTCACATAGAGAATAGATATATTAAACTGTAAAATATTTCACAATTTTTACAGCATTTTCTTTCTTTTTTTCACCACGTGTTTGAGTGTGTGGTGATGTTAGACTGGAGTCACCTGAAGACCTCGCCGGCTCCTGAGAGCTCCTGGAGTCTGCTCTGCAGCAGGAGGATCTCTGCGGTGAAGCGCTCCTGCATCTCCTCCATCTGCTGCTGATAGTAGCTCTTCAGAAGCTCGATCTCCTGCCGTTGTCTCTCCTCCAGACGCACCGAACACTCCTCGAACTCTGCCTTCAGCTCTGTAAGAAACACAACCACCGTCACGTGAGGAGATCCTGTCACCGATTACAGCAGCGCTGAAAACCTCCATTATGATAATAATCAGAAATCAGGGATGTATCACGATATATATCGGCCATCATATCGGTATCGGCCGATAAATCTTAATTTTTCTGTTATCGGAAATTGACATTTTTTCTGTTTTCTGTATACTGAAGTGTAACAATTTTATTTAGGCTATATGCCTATAATTCTTTGTAGACCTGTTTTAAAAGACATTTTTTTATTATTTTCGGTGATGCGCTATGAAATTGTTGCGAAGCAAATTGCATTTATTATAACATTAATTTAATAATAAAAGTAACCTAATAATAATAATAGCTAGAAAATAACAGGTCTATATTAATTTGAAATGCCAAATAATCTTAAAAATTACAATATCTAATGATTTTGACAATATCTCTGGCTAAAGTCCTTACATGATTGTCCGCTTTCAACACACTCCATCGCCTTATATATTTTTTTTACACGTAAGTAATGTTGTCCAGTAACTTGTTACCATTATTTATTATTTTATTTATTTGTAAGGCTGCGTTATGTGTGATTTATGTTGAAGTGTTTAATGGCTTTTAATGTTGAGAGTTTTTTGGTAATCAGGCTCTCAAAAATTAGGTAAAAATGTGGATTTAGATTTATCGGCCAACATATCGGTTATCGGCTCTCATATTTAATGAATTATCGGTTATCTGTATCGGCCAAATATTTTTATAATGGTGCATCCCTATCAGAAATGTTTCTTGAGCAGTAAATCATCATATTATTCTGATTTCTGAAGATCATGTGACACTGAAGACTGGAGGAATGATGCTGAAAATACAGCGGAGCATCACAGAAATAAATTACACTTTAACACAGATTCACACAGAAAAACAATATTTTACTTCATAATATTATTTCACAATATTACCTTTTTTTTCCTGTATTTCTGACTAAATAAATGCAGGCTTGGTAAACAAAAGAGAATTCTATAAAAACATTAAGAATCTTACTGTTTAAAAACTTTTGAGTGGTAGCATATATATATATATATATATATATATATATATATATATATATATATATATATATATATATATATATATATACACAGTGAATATTTATGTTTACCTGCATCTCTTTCAACCATAAATCAATATCAACTTTTCTAAAAAATAATATATTAGCTCAAAGGTGCACATTTTAGGTTACCTTAGGTTACCTATATAATATAGAATAAAATAATATAATATATAATAATATAATATAATATAATATAATATAATATAATATAATATAATATAATATAATATAATATAATATAATATAATATAATATAATAGCAGATATTGATCATGAATTCCCTTTTTGTGGTCAATAATATTTTATGTTTATAATATAATATAATATAATATAATAAACAGACTGAAGCATTTAAGCGAATAGAACAGAATAGAAATAGAAACTGAAGCCTTTAAACTGAGATCTGCCAGCTAAATATTTTCAAATAACGTGAACATGTAAATTCTTATATAGTTATCGGAGTAGATTTAGAGTTTGCACACTGCTGTGAGTGACTGTAAATATCTGGGAGCTTTGTTAGTGTTCTGTGCCCATAATCCTCTATTTACAGCACTTAATCAAGCCACTCTTCTTTAAGCATTATGGGGTTTTCTTTCACATGTCACTGCGTTTGATTTGGCTCTCGTGTTGAGCACTTTCATCCTTCATCCTCTTTCTGTGCAACCTGTAAACCGCATTCACCGATTATAACGCTGTAGCGAGCCGTCAGACAGTGTCTCTCTCTTTCATGTAGAGGGATCTCTTAATTATGCATGTGAACCGCCCCACTGACCTGCGGCTCCCTGCTGCTGCTCGTGTGTGTCCTGCGTCTGCGTCTGCGCTGACAGACTCTCTCTGAGCAGCTGGAGCTGAGCGGCGTGGATCTGAGACAGACTGATGCGCTGAGCCTCCAGCTGCAGACGACACTCATCCTGCAGACGCACACACATCCGTCTGTCATTAAACAAGAACCTTCTGAAGATAAAATACAGCAGAGACAAATCCCACAAAAACACGCCCAAAATCAATACGAAAGATTCGCAGCTGGTTATTTAAGGATAAAGGATCAGAGAGATGGTGGAAAATGTCTGGGTCATATTTCCAGTTCCAACAGTCAATAATTCTAACAATAATAAATAAAACAGAAAATAGGGATGTAAAGATTAACCGTGAGCCGGTTGAAAATCAATTCAAATATGTGACGATTCAAATCGGTTGTGATGCTGAACAAATCACGATTCAGTCAGGGGTAGGAGTTTATATGAATGCGTGTCTGAGGGGAACTTACTCTCTTTAGAGGAGTTTAGATGCTATTTTTCTGTTCATCTTGTCTCTGTATAAAGCATATTAAAGTTCATCAGTGCAGCAATGCTTTGTTTACAGCGGTAACCAAGGAAACGCTTTAAAAGGATAGTTCACCCAAAAATCTAAATTATATCATTAATAACTCACCCTCATGTCGTTCCAAACCCGTGAGACCCTCTGATGTCACATGGACTACTTTGAAGATGTTTTTCTTACCTTTCTGGACACGGACAGTAGACCGTACACACAGCTTCAATGGAGGGACTGAGAGCTCTCAGACTAAATCTAAAATATCTTAAACTATGTTCAGAAGATAAACGGAGGTCTCACGGGTTTGGAACGACATGAGGGAGAGTTATTAATGATATAATTTAGATTTTTGGGTGAACTATCCCTTTAAGCCCCACCTGCCGTGGTGTTCCTAAGTGCTTTGTTTACAGCGGTAACCAAGGAAATGTTTCAAGCTCTACCTGCTGCGGTGTTCCTAAGTGCTTTGTTTACAGCGGTAACCAAGGAAACGCTTTAAGCTCCACCTGCTGCGGTGTTCCTAAGTGCTTTGTTTACAGCGGTAACCAAGGAAACACTTTAAGCTCCACCTGCTGCGGTGTTCAAAAGTGCTTTGTTTACAGCGGTAACCAAGGAAATGCTTCAAGCTCCACCTGCCGTGGTGTTCCTAAGTGCTTTGTTTACAGCGGTAACCAAGGAAATGTTTCAAGCTCTACCTGCTGCGGTGTTCCTAAGTGCTTTGTTTACAGCGGTAACCAAGGAAACGCTTTAAGCTCCACCTACTGCGGTGTTCCTAAGTGCTTTGTTTACAGCGGTAACCAAGGAAACGCTTTAAGCTCCACCTGCTGCGGTGTTCCTAAGTGCTTTGTTTACAGTGGTAACCAAGGAAACGCTTCAAGCTCAACCTGCTGCGGTGTTCACAAGTGCTTTGTTTACAGCGGTAACCAAGAAAACGCTTCAAGCTCCACCTGCCGTGGTGTTTCTAAGTGCTTTGTTTTCAGCGGTAACCAAGAAAACCGTTAAGCTCCACCTGCTGCGGTGTTCCTAAGTGCTTTGTTTACAGCAGTAACCAAGAAAACGCTTTAAGCTCCACCTGCTGTGGTGTTCCTAAGTGCTTTGTTTACAGCAGTAACCAAGGAAACGCTTCAAGCTCCACCTGCTGCAGTGTTCCTAAGTGCTTTGTTTACAGCGGTAACCAGGGAAACGCTTTAAGCTCCACCTGCTGAGGTGTTCCTAAATGCTTTGTTTACAGCGGTAACCAAGGAAACGCTTTAAGCTCCACCTACTTCAATGTTCCTAAGTGCTTTGTTTACAGCGGTAACCAAGGAAACGCTTCAAGCTCCACTTGCTGCGGTGTTCCTAAGTGCTTTGTTTACAGCGGTAACCAAGGAAATGCTTTAAGCTCCACCTGCTGCAGTGTTCCTAAGTGCTTTGTTTACAGCAGTAACCAAGGAAACGCTTCAAGCTCCACTTACTGCGGTGTTCCTAAGTGCTTCGTTTTCAGCGGTAACCAAGGAAACGCTTTAAGCTCCACCTGCTGCGGTGTTCCTAAGTGCTTTGTTTAGAGCGGTAACCAAGGAAACGCTTCAAGCTCAACCTGCTGCGGTGTTCACAAGTGCTTTGTTTACAGCGGTAACCAAGGAAACGCTTCAAGCTCCACCTGCCGTGGTGTTCCTAAGTGCTTTGTTTACAGCGGTAACCAAGGAAACGCTTTAAGCTCCACCTGCTGCAGTGTTCCTAAGTGCTTTGTTTACAGCGGTAACCAAGGAAACGCTTTAAGCTCCACCTGCTGCGGTGTTCCTAAGTGCTTTGTTTACAGCGGTAACCAAGGAAACGCTTTAAGCTCCACCTGCTGCAGTGTTCAAAAGTGCTTTGTTTACAGCGGTAACCAAGGAAACGCTTTAAGCTCCACCTGCTGCGGTGTTCCTAAGTGGTTTGTTTACAGCGGTAACCAAGGAAACGCTTTAAGCTCCACCTGCTGCGGTGTTCAAAAGTACTTTGTTTACAGCGGTAACCAAGGAAACGCTTTAAGCTCCACCTGCTGCGGTGTTCCTAAGTGCTTTGTTTAGAGCGGTAACCAAGGAAACGCTTCAAGCCCAACCTGCTGCGGTGTTCACAAGTGCTTTGTTTACAGCGGTAACCAAGGAAACGCTTCAAGCTCCACCTGCCGTGGTGTTCCTAAGTGCTTTGTTTACAGCGGTAACCAAGGAAACGCTTTAAGCTCCACCTGCTGCAGTGTTCCTAAGTGCTTTGTTTTCAGCGGTAACCAAGGAAACGCTTTAAGCTCCACTTGCTGCGGTGTTCCTAAGTGCTTTGTTTACAGTGGTAACCAAGGAAATGCTTTAAGCTCCACCTGCTGCAGTGTTCCTAAGTGCTTTGTTTACAGCCGTAACCAAGGAAATGTTTGTATGTACCAATGTATTCTAGAAAGCAAGGTTAACTTACTGTAACATTTCCTCTGAACTCTCAGCTGATTAACCCAATCCTGGCTTACTCTGAGAATAAGTTGCTTACACACCCTGAGATTTACCTCCGATTTTGGAAGTGAAAGCTAAGTTTATCAGCTAATCCGTAAGTCACATAACCGGCTTTCTGGAAAACTCCTGTTTGGTGCCACTTAATATTCACACATTCAAATCAGGGCTATTATACGAAGCTAAAACTGTTTATTATAATAAAACACATATGGTTTATAATTCTAATCTAAAACAAAAACTATAAAGGTTAATTCAGTTATTTATACTAAAATGTATTTATTTAGTTTATATTAACTAATCTAATCTTTATAATACTAATCTAAAGCTTAAATCATAAAAATATATGTATTCAGTTATTTTCTGAACTAAAAATCATACAAATGTATTTATTTAGTTTACTACACTAAACTAAAAACCATAAGAAATTACTTTATTATATTAATTACACAAATTATAAATCTTCTGAGTTTAATACTAGAATGTTGTTTTAGTTTATTATACTAAAAAAATAAAAACTAGTTTATTATTATTTTATTATTATACTTATCTAAACCAATAAAAACTAATAATAATAATAATACTAATAAAAAGATTATGCTAATCTGAAACAAAAGAAAATCTTTTAAAAAAAAAACACAACAAAATTACTAAAACTGACTAGAATTAAAAATGAAAACTGAAAATATAAAGGTAAAAACAAACTAACGTTAATAAAAAAAAATATAACAGCATCTTAATGATACTAAAATAACACTGAGGTTTCAGGCTAGACGTCTTGTGAGTCTTTATCTGAAACAAACATCTCTCTCTCTCACACACACACACACACACTTCAGCACATCATAAGACTGTGAGGCTCTTTTCTATGAGACACAAAGAGCAGAGAGGGTCCGGCTCGGTCCTGATTGATGTGTTAACAGGCAGAAACCAAGCATTTGAATGACCATCACAGAAAAATGGAGATCGAGAAGCAATTACAGAGAAAAATCTGCTGCACAGGAAACACCGCCAATGGTTTAATAGCAGGTTTCTGATAAATCACACAGCGACACTAATACTAGAAAGCAAATGCACCTAATAGCACTTAAACCGCAGCAGACTCACACACAGTTTTAAACTGTACACATTATTATTTTTTAGTTCAATGTTCCATTTCTTTGGAATTATTTGTGAACTTTACTAGCTGAGTGGAAATGGTCTCCAAGTAAATCCTACACCTGTTTTAGTTTCTCCTAAACGGTTGAGCTTTATCTTTAAGCTGAAGATGAACGGACAGACGGATACTTACATGCTCAGAGCCATCCATTTCCTGCGGCTGCTTCATGAGCGAGGCTCTGACGACGTCTCCATCGGCCGGAGTGTCTCTCGTCTCCACCTGAGGATCACAGACAGCATCCGAGCGATCATCAAACACACACTAAACCACAGATGTAGGATCACGCTGAACACATTTACATATCAACAGCTGCTCAGTGCTCGGAAGCTTCACCTGCTCTGACAAACAACCCTGGTAAAAAAAATCTAAATAAAAAAAAATGTTTTAAAAATGTGAAATAATTATATTTTATACATATTTATTTTCGTTATTTATTTATACTTGTTTACCATTTATAATAATATAATTTATTTTTCATAAAAGCAACTAAGCCTATTTTTAGGACTATTAAGATTTGTTGCTGTGTGACATTTTCATGAGGATAACATTTTTTAATTATAATTTCTGAAACACAAAATACTCTAAAATAAAAAATACTCTCCCTCTCTCATAACAGTAATGTGAAACTAATTAGATCAGAATTTGATTATCTAAATTTTTTAATTATTTATACATTTTGGTAATACTTTAACTTTTTTAATATTTTGCTTTTTTTTTTTTTTAACTGCTGATTTAAATTTGTTTAAAGAAAACAAGAAAACAAAATAAAATAAAATAAATAAAACTTTAATTAAATAAAATTAATAAAACTAATTAAATAAAATAAAATAACAATTAAATTAAATTAATCAAAATAAAATAATCCAGATTCTTTATGAGAATGGGGGGGGGGGTGATTTGTTAAAGATGTTTGTAAATAATATAAAATACAAAAAAAAAATAAATACATTTATGGGCTTCAAATGTGCTATGGAAAATGATTTCCTTTACACACTTACACTCTTACACACACACACATAAATATACATATATTGTTCTCTCTCTGCCCTCAAATGCAGTTTTCTCCTGCAGTGCTGCATGGATTAATCCTCTGAGAAAGCCTTCCATAGCATCTGCATCACATCAAGCACAGCTGGTGCATTTTCAACGCAGTGGAAACACAGGCCAACTGTTGCATCTCGAGTTCAAGAGTCGACATAAAGAAATGCAGATTCGTCACACATTAGCATCGGCTCTTACCTGCTGCGGGAGTCGGTCGGGCGATGCAAGCTGATCCTCATGCGCTGCTGCTGCTGCTGCGGTGTGTGTGCGTGTGTGTGTGTGTGTGCTCGCTGGAGAACTCGCAGGCGTCTCTCTCTCTCTCCCCTTCTGCGGCTGCGGCTGCGGCTGCTCCTCGTTTTGCAAAGCGTCCAGTTCCTCCGACAAAGACCTGATGTGCGTGTGATGCGTCTCCGCTGAGCACAGCCCACCAGCAACACTGCAGCCTCCGTCTCTCTTCAGCATCTCCAGCTCCGCTTCCATCAGCCAGAGACGCTCGGCTGAGCTCTTCTTCTCATTCTCACTCACCTCCAGCTTCTCCATCAGCTCTGAAGAGTCCTTCCCAGTCAGTGTCCTCTTGAGCTCGTCTTCAAGACGTTTCGTGTCCGTTTCAATCAGCGAGAGATGCTCGGCTGAGCTCTTCTTCTCGCTCTCAGCCGTCTCCAGCGTCTTCCCGTCCACCTCCTCGCATCTCGTTTGCAGATCTCTGAGTTTGGTCTCGTATTGCATGACTTCTCTGATCAAGCGCTGCTCGAGCTGTAGCTTAGCGTTCACCAGGCTCGTGTACTCGTCCTTCAGCTCCTGGTAGTTCACCTCGAAGTTCTTCTCAGCGAAGGAGAAGGTGTTTCTCTGCTTCTCCGTCTCCTCCTGAAGCTCGTTCAGTCGTGCACACATCTGTTCGTTGTCCGAGGAAAGGCGGGCGATGTCCTCGAGCAGCACGAGTCTCTCTGAAGCTAACGCCGTTCTCTCGCTCTCCACCGAACGCAGCTTGTCGAGAGCCTCGCGGTGTCTCGTGCCCATCTCGTCGCGCAGGTTCTCCACGTTGAGCTGGTTTTCCTGTGTGAGGTCGTCTCGGAGTCGTGAGAGCTCCTCCTCGTGGCTGAACAAGAGCTGCGTTCTCAAGTGATCCAGCTCGGACTCCAGCGACTCGGCCATGCGGTCCAGCACCGCGTCTTTCTCCCGCTCTAGCATCTCCAGCTTGATCTTATAGTTGGTGATTTCTGATTCGTGCTTGGCTTCTAGTTCGCCATTGGCTTTGTGCGCCAAATCTAGCTGCGCCCGCAGGTCGCTAACAGTGTGTTGTATTTTCTCTGGGGTCTGTATTTCAGCTCTTTGCAGCTCGTCGCGCAAACGCTCCAACTCCTGCGCCAGACCGAGTTTATCTGTTCTCGTCTGCGCTAGCTCTTGCTCCGCCTTTTCTCGCAACACTTGCGTCTCCTGCAGCTTCTGCTGGAGCTCGACGAGCTTCACGTTTAGCACGTTGACGTCTCCGGTGCTCTGGAACAGCTGAGCTTTACACCTCTCCAGCTCTGACTGATGCTGCTGGACCATCTTCTCAGTTTCTGAGCAGTGCTGCGCTTGGATTCGCTCCAGCTCTGTCGTGTGTTGCGTGCGAAGCTCCCGCTTCATCTCCACGATCTGCTGACCGTACATCTCATCCAGTTCGTCTCTCATCGTCTCCATCCGGCGGCTCCAGTCGTCCTCGAGTCTCTCTGATTGGCAGCGCTGCTGGAGCTCCTCCACGCTCTTCATGAGCTGCAGGATTTCTCCGGACGACATGCGCTCTTTCTGTCTGGACGCGGAGAGCTCTTTTTCACAGGCGTCTAGTTCTTGGGTTTTCGCTGACAGATGTTTGTTGACTTCCTCCACTTGCTGTTTGGAAGTCAGAAGCTGATCGTTAAGCTGTGTCAACAGACGCTTATGTTCAGTGTTCAGTAGATCCTTCTCGCGTAAACTCTGCGTAAACGACTCTTCAGTTTGTATGCGGACCTTATGATGGAAAAAAACTTTTTTTTAGTTGAAAGTAGTTGTATTTGATCAAGAGCTGTCTGGTTTTTAATTAATCAATAACATGATGTGCCATTTAATCAAATCTAATTAATAGCACAATAATTTTGGCTTAGAATTCACTCGCAAAAGCTCATTTGAAGGCAATATTGTGTTAAATGAGAAAAGCATTGAACAAAAAAAGTAGTTTAGAATAAATATTTTGATAAATAATGATGATTAATGAGCATTAATGTTTTTTTATTTAATACTGAAATATGAAATGATATTATGAAAGTAAAACCTCCAGTAGGTGGCAGCGAGTCACTGTTTTAATGCGTGAGTCATTGAATCATTCATTCAACTGATCAAACTCGGTCAAAAGGCTAATCCGTTAAGAAACTAATCAAGTGATTAGATGTGTCCCAAATCGTGTACTTATGAACTATTCTATGACATTTTGTAGTATACTGTAGTGTTGTGTGTTCACACTGAAAATTCCTAAAAGAAAAAGTGCACGTTAAATACCCGGATGATGCACTTAAATAACTAAATAAACGAAGTGTGAAATGTTGAACTACGGCAGCTTTAATAACGTAGTGAAGGGGGAGGGGCTATCAAACTCTGTTTATGAAAAGAAAAAAAATAACTTTATATAAATCCTACACTACATGGTTGAGTACACAGAGTACTTTAGAACACAGTATATAGTGTATAAGTGTACAGTGCGTCATTTAGGACGCAGCTATAGTCTTTATGAACGAGTCACTGAATTACTGACTCACTTGATTCGTTCTAAAACTTGGATTCGTTTAGTAAAGAAAACTGCTGTGGTTTGATTGGCACTATTTTTTATGTTTATGTTTTTGAAATCATTATTATCGTTATACATATCATGGCTGTGGTTAATAGTAATTGGTAGAGCTATTGCTATTTTTATAGTTAGTTATCGCTAGCTGAGTTGTCACTAGTTTTCGCTACAATTATCATTATAGTTATTATAATTTTTGCAATTTTTTTTAGTTCTCATTATTTAATGTTGTAGTTAACTATATTATAGTTATCTTTAGCACTATAGTTATCATTATAGTTGCTGTTATACATATCAACGTATAAATAATAGTTATTTTTCTGAAACTGAGCAAAAAAGACAATATTGAGTCTAAAATGATACACAATATGAGATCCTTGTTTATTAAACTGCATAAAAATACAATCATATTTGCAAACCTACAGATATTGATGAAAAATTCATAAAATGACATTTTTGCCTCATTTCTTGAATTTCAGGGGCCTATAACGGCATTCTAGTGTTAATTTTGTCAGCAATTTTTAATTAGTCCTGTGTAAAATGGAACTTTCAGTTTTAGTTTTATCATATTTATTCAACAAGGTTTAGTCGACTAATTGTCTGAGCATTTAAGTTAACTAGTTAAATTTTCGGCATATTTACGTCTTACTGTAAAATGGTTAAAATTATATTAATTAATTTAAATTGCAATGATTGTTAGTTGGGAAATGTATTTTTTTATTTAATCAGAAGTTGCTCTTTCACTAATAACAACAAATCAATAGAATATCGACTGGTATGCATGGTTTATTTGACCTCATCTAGTGTACAGATTGCTTTGGTTGCTTTAATAAGCATTAGCCATAAACATGAACAATACTATTTTTTTGGCCTGATTTGAGCAAAGCTTATGACTGGAAACAGCTGCCTTGGGCTGAACTCACCCGCTCTGCTTCACTCAGACTCTCCTGAAGCTGCGCGATCAATAACAGCTGCTCCTGCGTCCTCTCCTGGTGACCTCTGACCTGTGCGTCCCTCTCGTCCAGCTGTTGCTGGTACAGCGTGATCTGTTGACGGGCCTGGAGGAGATCTGCGGCGGTGGAGCTGATGTTGGAGCTACGCAGTATCTCACCGGCCTGCAGCTGAGGAAAGATTGAAAGCGTTGTATCAGAGAAACTAACAAACAACGATAAACCACATTTATTTTAACAATAATAAAAACAAGCAGGAGTTTGAGTTTTCTTTTAATACGAATGTATCAGTCAAAAGGTTTTAGCTACTTACCGCCTTCACACTATATGTGGGTGGATGTTTTTTATGCTAATCCATGCGGAATCCACCCGACTTTAAACAGTTTGAGGATTTTAAGCGGCAGACGACAAAACTGCGGCAGAACGTTATCAGTAAGGATACTAGCATAGATACTAACTTACATCGTTATCTTGTCTTGTTATTACAGTGTTCGCTAACACTATCGCTATAATTATAGTTATTATACTCACTATTTTATTGCTATAATTGGAGTTATACGTATAGTTATCGCTATTTTTACAGTTGTCATTATAGTTATCGTTATACTTATAATCTCTATAATTATAGTTATCGCTATCATTTACGCTATTTTTATAGTTAGTACTTAACGTTATAGTTATCATTAGTTAGTTACAGTTAACATTATAGATATCATTAGAGTAATTGCTATAGTTATTGTTAACATCATATCTATCATTATAGTTATCATTATACTCAGTATTTTATTGCTATAATTGGAGTTATCCGTATAGTTATCGCTATTTTTACAGTTGTCATTATAGTTATCGTTATACTTATAATCTCTTTAATCAGTTATCGCCATCGATTTCGCTATTTTTATAGTTAGTACTTAACGTTATAGATATCATTAGTTCGTCAAAGTTAACATTATAGTTATCATTAGAGTAATTGCTATAGTTATCGTTATAGTAATCGCTAGCATCATATCTATCATTATAGTTATCGTTATACTCGCTATTTTATTGATATAATTGGAGTTATACGTACAGTTATTGCTATTTTTAGTTATCATTATAGTTAATCGCTCTATAGTTATTGTTATACTTACAATCTCTAGAATTATAGTTATCACTACGTTTTTGCTATTTTTATAGTTAGTACTTAACGTTATACTTAACATTAGTTAGTTACAGTTAGCATTATAGTTATCATTAGAGTAATTGCTATAGTTATCGTTATAGTTATCGTTAGCATCATATCTAGCAATATAGTTATCGATTGCGCTATAGCTATCATTATAGCTGCCGTTATACATTTCTCTATAGTTATTTTTAGGGGTTATAGCTATAATTTTCATCATCATATTTTTATATTTATCACTAATTAACGTTATAGTTTTCATAGTTATAACTAGAGTAATTGCTATAGTTATCATTATAGTTATAGTTATCATTATAGTTATCGTTAGCATCATATCTATCATTATAGTCCTCGTTAGCACTATAGCAATCATTAATATCGTTAGCCTTTTAGTTATCATTATTGTTATACTTATCATGGGTATAGTTAACGTTACTGCTAAAGTTATTGCTATTTTTATAATTATCATAAAAATTGTCGCTAGCACCATAGTTATTTATAGTTTGTTTTCGTTGGAAAAATCATTAAGGTTATCGTTACCATTTTTGTCATTTTCATTGTTAACATTAGTTAACATTAGTTAACATTAGTTGTAGTTATTATTATAGTTATCACTGGAGTGATCACTATAGTTATTGCTATATTTATTAGCACTATTGTTATTAAAGCTATCGTTAGCATTGTAGTTATCATTATATTAGCAGTTATACATATCGCTATAATTATTTTTAGGGGTTATCGTTATCATTGCTATAGTTATAGCTATCATTTTCGCTATTTTTATAGTTACCACTAATTAACGTTATAGTTTTCATAACTATTTCACAACTAGAGTAATTGCTATAGTTATCATTACAGTAAATGCTAGTTATCAGTGATCATTATAAATATCGCTAAACTATAGTTAAAGTTATTATTAACGTAATTCCTATAGTTATCGCTAATTTTATAGTAATTATAAGTTAACGTTATAGTTATAATTATACCTATAGTTATTGTTTTTTGGTATAGTTAGGAAATTGCTATAGTATTGTTAGTTATTATCGTTATCAAAGTAATAGCTTATTATAGCTATCACTATAATTATCGTTACAGTACTATTACAGCTCTTGTTACAGTTGTTTTTTTATTGTTAGAGGCTGCGCTAGAACATAATAAAGCTCAGAAGTGTTTTGACTGCTTTTGAGGATCGAACAGAACTGCTAATGACTCATGAAGCGCAGGTCTGATACCTGTTGGAACTGAATCTGGAGTTTCTGGCTTTGCTCCGTCAGCTCCAGAAACTCCCTCATCACCTCCTCCTTCTCGGTCCGTGCCTGCTGCAGATTAGAGGTGAGCTGCGTGATGATTTCATCCCTCTGTTTCAGCGCTTCCTCGAAGTCCTGCAGCTGAGGAAACAAAGCCACACCACACAAGAAGTAGTAAGTCAGAAGTAGCAGTAATGTATTTAAAGGCCAAATTGATGATGCATAATTCATACAGGCAAGCTGATGAACCGCGCAACGTTTAATATTAAATGTTTTATCACGGAAAACAATTACAAAGAAAACGCTTAACCATTTAGTGCATAGCATTCATATTCAGGCATAAAGCATGCTTCATCAATAAAGGGTGTGCTGAATTTCATCTTTTAATATCACTGTTTTAAAGAAACTTAAAGTGTTTTCACATTAAATGTTTAAGAATGGCCCTTTGTTTTAAATGATTGAAATGCGACGGGTGCTTTACATGGATTGCTAATGACCAAAACTTGCATTTTATTCACATATCTTTGTTTTATCCTTTTGGGAAGTGATTTATATATTTTAGGATTGGAACAGAGAGAAAATTGGCCGGATGTGCTATAGTTCTATACATGTTTTAACCAGAGGTTTTTGAGCCAGTCACATGACTGAAAGCTGTGAATAGAGCCGTTTTACTTTAGCACTTAATTCACTGGCTTCTTAATTCATATTCATTAATTCATGGATCAGACCAAATTTGGGATTATTGTTCAGTGTATTTCATTAATGTACAAACACGAACATAAGCCTCTGATTTTACATTTAAAGCACAACTTTTGTTGTTGTTAAGGAGATGAGCTTTAAGTCACCCAATGCTTCACATGCATTATTTGATACAAAATATTTTCATGGCAAACTAATGTTTCCTTGTTTACCTCTTAAAATATTTGTTTCTGTTAATAGTTTTTAAAGTTTCCTATTTTATAGTTCATAAGTGTCTTCATAAGGTATTAAAAATCCAATTATTTATGCATTTACATTGTGTTTGCGTTTTCTAATTTGTCTATATACGGAATCACATTTATTTAAATTATTAACACTCTTTGTAGCCACAAAGGCCTAGCTGCATAACTATCAAATATAAAATTACTTGGAGCTGTAAATCTGTACAGTGCGTGAGGACTAAGGCGAGTAAAAGAGACCTTCAACGTGATTAATATTTTTTATCTGTGAAGTAATGACTATAACTACTAAAAATCTAAGATGGTATTCAGTAAATAGTGTCCTGTGTGTGCACAGATGCTGCAGTTCTCATAAGCATCAAAATAAAAATGCCGATATTTGGAAAAATGCCAAATATCGGCCGATATATCGGTAGACCACTAGTGTAAATCATTCATAAAAATGTACATAAAGTAATGTGCATGCTCATGCCTCAATGCCAATAAGCTGTGATGTATTATACACCAATGAAATAGACGTACTTGCACATTTCAGCAAAGTCTGAGATTTCACTCCGTTATGAAACATAATTGAACAACCTTCTCATGTCCCAAACAGCAGGGGACCGCATATATTTCAATGAAACGCTTTCCCTGCAGATTTACATGACAGAAAGTGACTTTCCTGGCAGCCTAATTGAGTCAATGTCAAGAAGAAAGACAATTCGCATTCTTCAAAGCTGAGTCACACAGAGACGTTATGTGAACAGCTATGAGATCCGCTCGGCCTAATCACAGTGAGGTCGTATCAGTGTCACGCGTGGGCATCCATCATCCATCCATCACCCACTCATCCAGCGTGACTCACGAGTCCTTAACGAAAGCAGCGCAGGTCTGAGGACATGTACCTGCTGTACTCCATCAGCTCCAAACACTGCCCTGATCTCCTCGAGATCGCGGCTCAGCTCCTCCATGGCCATGTTCTTGGAGGCTAACTCGTCCTCCATGATCTGAATACGGCTCTGAGGACGGCTGCTCTGTAGATCAGGCTCCACGTGTACTTCTGACCGCTGCAGATCTTCCTCCTGCCGGAGAGACCGGGACAGAGTAAGACTCAGATTCAGGAGCGTTCATTATAAAGCCCTTTGCAGAGAAACCCTGCCGGTGTTAGAGCTAGAGAATCTGAGAACTTCCTACTGAATCCCAGGGTTATTATCCTTCACTAAAACTAAAGCTAAAAACATTTTTAAAAATGTATTTTTTTTTTATTGTATAAACATATTTTTAATATATATTATTTTTTAATAATTATTAACATTTGTATTAATTATTAAACTAAGTAAATGCTTAACATTTTAATTATTAAAATATTAATTATTAAGCTAGTTTAACCTTATTAAAAATAACTCAAATCTTTATAGATATATTTATTTTAATTACATTTTTAAAAATGTATTTTAAAAAACAAAATGTATTTTATTTACTTTAAAATTAAAGAGGAAAATAAAAAGAAAAAAATATAAAAAGTAAACATTTTATTTTCATTAGTTAAAGAACTTGATGCACTAAAATAACTGAAGTAACACAATTAAATTAATTAAATCTATATAAATTTAAAAGTATAAAAACAACAAAACTATGAAATGAAAATACACATGAAAAATAGCATAAAAAAAGTTTTATATTATTAAAAACTATTACATTATCTCAATTATATTAAAATAACACTGCTAAATCCTGACTATGATGCTTGTTTTATTCCTATGTTTGAATATTTAATCTTCACGCAAACATTTTTTTTTTACATTTAGCAGAAATAAGATATTTTAATTTATAGACAAATCATCATCAATAATACTGGTACTGTATCTGTCCTTAAATCTCTTTTGTCTAATCTTTTTCCTTTCTGTCGATGGTTGTAGTCCCTGTAAAGCTAAATGGCTCTCTTATACAAGCAGGTTATACGGCCTTTAAACGCCCCCCTCCACCAATGTAATATACAGCCGACAAAATGCCAAGCAGCCCTGTTTTCCCCTATTCATGTGGTGAATTAAGTGAGCGTGGTTAAAATGCCACAGAACGGCATCCGTGGCCTCGGCATTATCATATTCACAAGCAGCTGAGCCTCGGAGACGAAGGTAAAGAAAGAGGAAATGTGAGGTTAGTGCATCAGAAGAAACACTGCGTCTCAGAGGAAGCAGGAGAGAGAGATTACTGCTTTATCATTACTGTACCCCGATCATGGACGACGTCAAACCACTTTCTGTCCTCTCGTGGAAACCATTTACCTGTCAGTTCATCAGAGAGTGCTTTTAGGACAACATCTGCACAAACACAATGCAATCTGCACAAAACACACAGATTCCTGCATATAAACACGCTCAATTTCACAAAAACATGTAGAAAATAAACACCTTTTTGTAGGACCATTATGTTTTTTTCACTATATTTTCATGACAAATTCTGTAATAATGTGAATTTTTTTATTACTATTAAGATCATCGCTATTCTAAAAGTTATTTTACCTGCCTTATATTTATGTCATTATTTTTTTTTATAATTAAATATTTGTTTTTATAATTTTGTATTATTTTAATTTATTTATATATATATATATATATATATATATATATATATATATAATATTTTTATTTTATTTTATATTTTATTTAACTTATTTTATTCTATACCTTTATAATTGAAGGAGAAATATGCTAAATTAAAAAAAATAAATAAATAGATAAATAAATAAATAAATAAATAAATAAATACTTTTGTCTTGATAATCGGAGGAGAAATATGCTTAATTTAAATAAATAAATAGACAGATAAAAAAATTAAAAAAAAGTTTTTGCCTTGATAATTGAAGGAGAAATGTGCTTTAACTAAATAAATAAATAGATAATTATTTTTTGTTTTGATAACCGGAGGAGAAATATGCTTAATTTAAATAAATAGATAAAAATTTCACAAAAACATGTAGAAAATAAACACCTTTTTGTAGGACCATTATGTTTTTTTCACTATATTTTCATGACAAATTCTGTAATAATGTGAATTTTTTTATTACTATTAAGATCATCGCTATTCTAAAAGTTATTTTACCTGCCTTATATTTATGTCATTATTTTTTTTATAATTAAATATTTGTTTTTATAATTTTGTATTATTTTAATTTATTTATTTATATATATATATATATATATATATATATATATATATATATATATATATATATATATATATATATATATATATATATAATATTTTTATTTTATTTTATATTTTATTTAACTTATTTTATTCTATACCTCTCTTAACTATACTTTCACTGATTTTATATATACTTAATTTATTCTTTACCTATTATTTTTTAAACGAACGCCAGTACAACGAATACAATTATGTAGAGTTGAAATGTTGAGCTATTTAAACTAAACAAAATGCTTAATCCTTAAATTTTTTTAATTTTATTTTGAAAATGATCAAATCCTAATTTACACAAATGCAAAATTGTACTGAAAAGTGGAGAAAAGGTGCTTAAGGAAAAGTAAATAAATAAATAAATAAATAGTTTTTGTATTGAGAATTGAAAAAGGGAAATGTGCTTCATGATAGAGCTTTCTTTTTTTTTTTTTGGTAATTGAAGGAGAAAATGCAGCTAGGAAAAATAAAATAAACATATATTTTTTTTAATGAAACACAAAAACTTCTTGTTTAAGAGTAACTTCTTTCGGTCGATCTCTGATCAGAAGCACGGCTGTGAAACTTTGGTCAGAAATTTCAGGCAGCTTTTGTATGATTTGGCTGCCTAGCAACCAGCAGGTCACATGGTGCATTGAGCATGAGAGCTGGAGAGGACCAAGCGGTGAAGGTTTCTGGATTTCTCTTTTGTGCTGCATCATAAAGCACTCACAAGCACAGTTTCGTCCCCATCCCCCCCCCCGAGTCTTTAACAAAACCAAACTCTGGCCTGAGAATAAAAAAACATAAACCCTCGCTTCATAAAACACAGACGTCTAATCGATCGCATTTCAACTTGTCATTAATTTGACATTTTTACAATTAAATTCAATACAAACAAATGCAATTAATATTAAAATACAAATATAATAAATGTGTCATTATTAGAATAAATAAACACATAAATAGTCTTTTCCGATAATGTGATAAATGATAAAGAGAAAATGTGCTTAAATCAATAAATAAACACACATGTAGTTTTTGTTTTGAGAACTGGAGGAGAAAATGTGCTTCATGAAAATAATATATTTAATAAACTTAATGGAAAATAAATCCATTATTAAATATACAAATAAATGGTTTTTGCATTTATATTTGAAGGGAGAACATGCTTAATGAATGTAAATAAATAAATAGTTTCTCTATTAATAACTGGAGGAGAAAATGTGCTTAATTTAAATAAATAAATAGATATATACTTTTGTTTTGATAATTGAAGGAGAAATATGCTAAATTAAAAAAAATAAATAAATAGATAAATAAATAAATAAAGTTTTTGTCTTGATAATTGAAGGAGAAATGTGTTAAGTTTAAATAAATAAATAAATACTTTTGTCTTGATAATCGGAGGAGAAATATGCTTAATTTAAATAAATAAATAGACAGATAAAAAAAAAAAAAAAAAAGTTTTTGCCTTGATAATTGAAGGAGAAATTTGCTTTAACTAAATAAATAAATAGATAAATATTTTTTGTTTTGATAACCGGAGGAGAAATATGCTTAATTTAAATAAATAGATAAAAAATTAATAGTTTTTGCCTTGATAATTGAAGAAGAAATGTGCTTAAACTAAATTAATAAATAGATAAATATTTTTTGTTTTGATAAACGGAGGAGAAATATGCTTAATTTAAATAAATAAATAGATAAATAAATAAATAAATAGTTTTTGTCTTGATAATTGAAGGAGAAATGTGCTTAATCTAAATAAATAAATAGATAAATATTTTTTGTTTTGATAAACGGAGGAGAAATATGCTTAATTTAAATAAATAAATAGATAAATAAATAGATAAATAAATTAATGTTTTTTTTTTTGATAACCGGAGGAGAAATGTGCTTAATTATTAAATAAATAAATAGTTTTTGTCTTGATAATTGAAAGAGAAATGTGCTTAATCTAAATAAATAAATAGATAAATAAATAGATAAATTAAATGTTTTTTTTTTATAACCGGAGGAGAAATGTGCTTATTTATTAAATAAATAAATAGCTTTTGTCTTGATATTTGGAGGAGAAAATGTGCTTGAATAAATAGATAAATATATAGATGGATCTTACCTCAGATGAACAGTCTTCGGCTGTCGTTGAGACCTCACTCTCGGGCTGAGAAAAGAAAACATAATGAGGTCACATGTGCAATTAATTTCTACATTGTTCCACTTTCTGAGCCCTCAATGTTAGTGGGTCATTCATCAAGACCGAAATGATTTTAAAAAAAGAGGCAAAATGAAATAAGTGCAAAGAAGAGAGAAAGAGAGTGATCTGTCTCCACACTTCAGATATAAAAGCAGAACGGCCTTTTGTGCGGATCACGGCTAATTACACTGATGCATGAACGTCTGACCTACATCCAGATCAGAGACGCAGACACAGAAACACAATAATAATGAGCTTAATGAAAATGAATAAATATTTTTTGTATTGATAAATGGATGAGAGGTGTGCTAATATAAATGAAAAAATATTTATTTATTAATAATACAAGCAATACGTAACCAAATGAGACTTGAAGTTTGAGTTACACTGATGTTTACTAGTTAATGTGGTAGGTCAGGAATATGAGTTGAGCGCAGTGAACCCATCAGACACACATATACACTCAAGAACAAGAGTCTGAGATCTGACAGATTTCAGCACAGTCACAAGTGTTGTTTCCACGGCAACAGCTGCGGGAGGATGTTGGAGGAGCATTAGAAACTTTGCCGAATGTGTATCACCTGCAGACCACACTTCAGAGACAGAGACAGAGGAGACTCTCAGAGATGGCTCACAGAGAGAGGTGAAGCTAAGCTGGTTTCCTGAGGAAACCTCTGTTGATAAAGCACACGGACACACTGAGAGAATAGAGCAAGATCACACCAGCACTGCTAATCTGCTGCAAGGACAGCCAAAACACACACACTCACTCATTCACTCACGTCTGACCTACATCCAGTGAGACATACTCACGTGCACACACACACACACACACACACACACACACATACACCCAAGCATACACTCACACCCAAGCATACACTCAATCACTCACTCACGTGCACACACACACACACACACACACACTCACATGCACACACACACTCACCCAAGCATACACTGAATCACTCACTCACGTGCACACACACACACACACACACACACACACACACACACTCACATGCACACACACACTCACCCAAGCATACACTGAATCACTCACTCACGTGCACACACACACACACACACACACTCACACACACCCAAGCATACACTCAATCACTCACTCACGCACACACACACACACACACTCACACACACCCAAGCATACACTCAATCACTCACTCACGTGCACACACACACACACACACTCACACACACACCCAAGCATACACTCAATCACTCACTCTCACACACACACACTCACACACACACCCAAGCATACACTCAATCACTCACTCACACACACACACACACTCACTCATAAGCACAGACATACTCACTCATGTGCACACTCTCACACACACACACACTCGGACACGTGTACTCACATTTACACACACTCACACACTTACGTGCACTCAGTCACTGTCACACTCGCGCGCTCACAGTTTAGTTTCAGTTTAAGTTTATTCACAAATACCAGCAAATTCTATGATGATACAGCGGGGGTACAGAAAATACAAATTAGGTGTAGTGAAATGGGTCCCCCAAAGAAGCTAAAAAAGCTTATAAGTGGGGGCCCATAGTTTATGAAAGAAAAAAAAATAATAATAATAATAATAATATATAAAAATAAAAAAGTGGTACAGACAAGGTACACATTTACCACCTGCAACCAGACGATGGTAAATGAACTGAAAGCATGCGAGAGCATACCCATACAGACATAAAAATACATACACATATAATCATACATCCCAGTAGACCATGAAAAGACAGTTATATATTAAATATAGGTCGATATTAGAGATAGGAACAGGGCTACTTAATCTAGAGTTCAGATTATTATGATGACCCCCAGGAATTTAGTGGAATGCACTCTTTTTATCAATTGGTCATTCATTTTAATCAGGCAATGGTCAGGATTTTTAAGTAATTTTTTCTTGGTCAATTTGAATATAATAAAATTAGTTTTGCTTACATTTAATGACATTTTATTTCATTTGAACCAGGAGTCAACTTTTATTAACTCTGAATTTACTATATCTTGTAAAATAATTGGATTACTATGTGATGTAAACAAATTTGTATCGTCTCTAAAGATGATTTTATGGAATAATGAATTTACAAAATTGTTTATATATAGAATAAATAAGAGTAGCCCTAAAATGGAGCCCTGGGGGACCCCCAAAATTATGGGCTTACAAGTAGAGTTATGATCATTGACATGGACATGCTATTCCCTCTCATTTAGATAACTTCTGAACCATTCAAGTGCTAGACCTCTGATACCATAATGTTGTAATTTGTGCAGTAAAATATCAATATCAATGGTGTCAAAGGCTTTTAAAAGGTCCAAAAAGATACCAATACCACATTTCTCCTCTTCAATACAGTCATTAATTTGTTCAATTAAGTCTAATATTGACATACAGGTTGTGCTCTTTATTCTAAAACCATATTAGATTGGATTAGATTCAACTTTATTGTCACTGCACATGTAAGGTACAAGGCAACGAAATGCAGTTAGCATCTAACCAGAAGTGCAATAAGCAGTCAGTACAGAATATACAAGGTCTACAATATGTACAATAACTATACAGATAAGTATTATGAACATAATTTACAGATTTTAAATACTATAAGCATGATATACAGATAGGTGTGCTATGAACATACTATACAGGTGGATTATGTAAAAGTGTATGTACACTATAGGCAGAACTATGAACATATGAACATAATTACACTAGTGCAATGGACAGTACAGTGCGCAAATGGATTATTCAGTGTTCCTGGATGAACAGACAGTAGTGCAGGTAATAACAAGTTACTGTTTTTTTGCTTGTTGTGAATAAATAAATAAATCAGTCAGAGTGTTGTAGAGGGGGAGGAGTTTGTGTGTGTGGTGTGGGGGGTTTTGAGGGGTGTCAGAGGGCAGAGTTCAGCAAGGAGACAGCTGTAGGGAAAAAGCTGTTCCTGAATCTTTTGGTCCTTGTCCGGAGGCTCAAGAAGCGCCTTTTGGAGGGCAGGAGGTTAAACAGTCCATGGTCAGGGTGAGAGGAGTCCTTAAGAATGCTGCGAGCTCGACGTAGACAGCGTTTCCTCTGGATGTCCTCAATAGCAGGAAGTGGTGTCCCTATGATGCACTGGGCAGTTTTCACCACCCTCTGCCGTGCTTTGCGGTCAGCCACTGAGCAGTTCCCATACCAGACTGTGATGCAACTGGTCAGGATGCTCTCAATCGCACACCGGTAGAAGTTCACCAGGATGGATGAAGACAGCTGGTTCTTCTTCAGTGTCCTGAGGAAGAAAAGGCGCTGATGAGCCTTCTTGACCAGGCTGGAGGTCTTTGTGGCCCAGGACAGTTCCTCCGAGACGGTGGTTCCCAGGAACTTGAAGCTGGAGACACGTTCAACAACCATCCCGATGGGGTCATGCATGCTTCCTTTCTTCATCCTGAAGTCCACAATGAGCTCCTAAGTCTTATTGGTGTTAAGGAGCAGGTTATTGTCAGCGCACCATGTGGCCAGGTGCTGTACCTCTTCCCCGTAGGCAGTTTCATCGTTGTTACTGATGAGGCCAATCACCGTGGTGTCGTCTGCAAACGTAATGATGGAGTTGGATCCATGCACAGGCTTGCAGTCGTGGGTGTAGAGGGAGTAAAGGAATGGGCTCAGCACACAGCCCTGTGGTACGCCGGTGTTGAGTGTGATGGTGATGGAGTGGGTGTGGCCTGACCGAACATGCTGAGGCCTGTTGGTCAGAAAGCCCGTAATCCAGTTGCAGAGGGAGGTGTTAATGTCCAGGTCTCCAAGTTTTGTGGTCAGCTTGGAGGGAATGACAGTGTTAAATGCTGAACTGAAGTCAACAAACTACATCCTAACATACGTGTTGTTATGGTCCAGGTGTGTGAGTGCAGAGTGCGGCACTGTTCATACTCCATCCTCTGTGCTCCTATTCCTGCAGTAGGCAAATTGGTGTGGGTCCAGTGTGGGTGGAAGGCAGTCTTTGAGGTGTGCTAGGACCAGTCGCTCGAAGCACTTCATAATGATGGGTGTGAGTGCTACGGGGCGATAGTCATTCAGGCACATTGGGGAGGAGTGTTTAGGCACTGGCACAATGGCTGTGGACTTGAAGCATGTTGGCACAGTTGCTTGGGTGAGGGACAGGTTGAAAATGTCTGTGAAGACCCCTGCAAGCTGCTCTGCACATGCCCTAAGCACACGTCCAGGAATGCCATCCAGGTCAGCAGCCTTGCGTGCGTTGATCCGGCTCAATACCACGACTTAGGTGCCCTTGAGCAAGGCACCGAACCCCCAACTGCTCCCCGGGCGCCGCAGCATAAATGGCTGCCCACTGCTCCGGGTGTGTGCTCACAGTGTGTGTGTGTGTGTTCACTGCTCTGTGTGTGTGCACTTCGGATGGGTTAAATGCAGAGCACAAATTCTGAGTATGGGTCACCATACTTGGCTGAATGTCACTTCACTCAATGCAGTGTGGACATCTGTGGGGGTGAGTTTGAGAGGTTGGTGGTCTGCTGAGTGTGTGATTCTGGTGGCCGTCTCCTTGCTGTCACTGTTGAAGCGAGCATAGAAGTCATTTAGCTCGTTCAGGAAGGAGACGTCCGTGACCGTTGGAGTGTAGTTGCTTGACTTGTAGTCACTGATGATCTGGATGCCCTGCCACATGCGTCGGGGGTCAGAGTTGGAAAAGTGTTCCTCTACCTTCAGCTTGTAGCAGTACTTGGCCTTTTTGATGCCCCTTTTCAGGTTAGCCCTGGATTTACTGTAGGCCTGAGCGTCATCTGACCTGAAGGCAGTGTTGCGGGCTTTCAGCAGAAGTCGCACCTCCTTGTTCATCCATGGCTTCTGATTAGGATATGTTGTTATCTGTTTCTCTGTTGTAACACTGTCAATGGTGGTGTTGATGTGATCCAGTACAGAGGAGGTATAGATATCAATGTCCGTGTGAGAGCCACAGGCAGCCTGAGAAGCAAACATACTCCAGTCAGTGTGTTGAAACCTGTCCTGAAGTAAAGAGTCTGCTCCAGTTGGCCACACTTTGATGGTCCTCACTGATGGCTTCACACGGTTGATGAGGGGTGAATACTTAGGGGTGAGAAACAAAGAAAGGTGATCAGATTGTCCGAGGTGGGGGAGGGGGGTCGCGATGTAAGCTCCATTAATGTTTGTGTAAACGATCCAAAGTTTTGTCTCCTCTGGTGTGGCAGGAAACATGCTGAAGGAATTTGGGGACCACTGTCTTTAATTTGCAGTGATTAAAATCACCCGCAACAATAAAAGCAGCCTCTGGGTGAGCAGTCTGTTGTTTACTAATGGCTGCATGAAGTTCGTTCAAAGCAAGCTTGGCATTAGCATCAGGTGGAATATAGACTGCGGTTATAATGGTGGAAGTGAACTCCCGTGGCAGATAAAAAGGTCTACATTTAACCATGAGAAACTCTAGGTTAGCTGAGCAGTGTCTCCCAACAATGACAGTGTTCGTACACCAAGCTTTGTTGACACAAATGCACAATCCACCACCTCTTGTCTTGCCGGAGTCATCTGCCGTTCTATCTTCCCGGAGCGTGTAGCGTCCGGCTAGCTTAATAGCATTATTGGGTACGTCGCTGTGTAGCCATGTTTCTGTAAAAACCATGACATTGCAGTCCAAAAGTCTTTTACTGTGGGTGATGCGGAGTCGTAACTCATCCATTTTGTTCACCAGTGACCGCACATTAGCGAGGAAAATGCTGGGTAAAGAGAGCAGGAGCGGTGTTAGCTTTAGCTTGACTCTTAGACCTCCGCGCTTCCCCCGCCTTTGTTTACGATCTCGACGCCGCCTGCGAGCACTTCCGCCCGGCCGGGTAGAGTGCGTTGCCTCGGGTGTTCTGGCGATCTCAGGGATGAGTCGAAGATTGGTGATAAAACTGTTGGAAAAGTCCTCACCGATATCCAAAAGCTCCTGTCGGGTGTATGATGTTAAAGCAAAGCTGTTCAGTACGAACAGACCCGAGATGAGCAGGAATAATACTGCAAAATTGCAAAAACTGACGTCTTATATTTGGAGGGAACAAGTATATCCAGTTTATCAAGATAGCCACTAAGTCTATAGTATACTACCTTTTCCATTACTTTAGAAAAAGTGGGTAGAATTGATATGGGCCGGTAATTATTCATATCATTTCTATCACCCGATTAAAAAATTGGTATTATCTTAGCGATTTTTGCCATTTTAGGTACAATACCAGTAAATAAAGAAAGGTTAATACAATGAGCCAGTGGCTCTACAATGATGTTCGCAATGGCCTTCATGATCTTACTAGATATTTCATCTACACCAGCGGTATATGAGCTCCTCAACTCAAAAATAATGTGATGTGACTCTTTTACCGACTGTTTTGAAGGAAAATCAACGTTCGCGATAAAAAAAAAATATGTGCAAACTGTAATGAAGCAGAGATCAGTTAGTTCCTCACTTTCCGTGCTGACGCTGAGATCGTTCGCCAGCTTCAGTGAAAGTATAACGTGCCTAATGTTTTCGACTCGTACATTACACGTCACGCCCTGATGTCACGTGTCGCTACGGGATCTTTACGGGTTGTGTGTGAAAGCACGCACATATCCCGGGTATTCACTGGCAGTGTGAAAGTGCAAAATCTAGTGACCTGGGA
The DNA here is from genome assembly GCF_963082965.1 of Carassius carassius. Classification (NCBI taxonomy): domain Eukaryota; kingdom Metazoa; phylum Chordata; class Actinopteri; order Cypriniformes; family Cyprinidae; genus Carassius; species Carassius carassius. The sequence continues at coordinate 380,642 of NC_081779.1, forward strand.
ACAATTGCCGGAACACTTTACCCTTGTATTTGCCGGAATGCTAGTGTGAAAGGGGCTTCAGTCATGCGCTCACATTTACACTCATACACACACACGTGCACTCATTCACTCTCACACTCACTCACCCGCACACTCATGCACTCACACATTTACACTCACTCACTCACTCACTCAATCACTGTCACACTCTCACTCATGCGCTCACATTTACACTCACTCACTCACACTTTTACACACACTCACTCTCACACTTACTCACCCGCACACTCATGCACTCAAACATTTACACTCACTCACTCACTCAATCACTGTCACACTCTCACTCATGCGCTCACATTTACACTCACTCACTCACACTTTTACACACACTCACTCTCACACTTACTCACCCGCACACTCATGCACTCAAACATTTACACTCACTCACTCACTCAATCACTGTCACACTCTCACTCATGCGCTCACATTTACACTCACTCACTCACACTTTTACACACACTCACTCTCACACTTACTCACCCGCACACTCATGCACTCACACATTTACACTCACTCACTCAATCACTGTCACACTCTCACTCATGCGCTCACATTTACACTCACTCACTCACACTTTTACACACACTCACTCTCACACTTACTCACCCGCACACTCATGCACTCAAACATTTACACTCACTCAATCACTGTCACACTCTCACTCATGCGCTCACATTTACACTCACTCACTCACACTTTTACACACACTCACTCTCAAACTTACTCACCCGCACACTCATGCACTCAAACATTTACACTCACTCACTCACTCAATCACTGTCACACTCTCACTCATGCGCTCACATTTACACTCATACACACACACGTGCACTCATTCACTCTCACACTCACTCACCCGCACACTCATGCACTCACACATTTACACTCACTCACTCACTCAATCACTGTCACACTCTCACTCATGCGCTCACATTTACACTCACTCACTCACACTTTTACACACACTCACTCTCACACTTACTCACCCGCACACTCATGCACTCAAACATTTACACTCACTCACTCAATCACTGTCACACTCTCACTCATGCGCTCACATTTACACTCACTCACTCACACTTTTACACACACTCACTCTCACACTTACTCACCCGCACACTCATGCACTCAAACATTTACACTCACTCAATCACTGTCACACTCTCACTCATGCGCTCACATTTACACTCACTCACTCACACTTTTACACACACTCTCACACTTACTCACCCGCACACTCATGCACTCAAACATTTACACTCACTCACTCACTCAATCACTGTCACACTCTCACTCATGCGCTCACATTTACACTCACTCACTCACACTTTTACACACACTCACTCTCACACTTACTCACCCGCACACTCATGCACTCAAACATTTACACTCACTCACTCACTCAATCACTGTCACACTCTCACTCATGCGCTCACATTTACACTCACTCACTCACACTTTTACACACACTCACTCTCACACTTACTCACCCGCACACTCATGCACTCAAACATTTACACTCACTCACTCACTCAATCACTGTCACACTCTCACTCGTGCGCTCACATTTACACTCACTCACTCACACTTTTACACACACTCACTCTCACACTTACTCACCCGCACACTCATGCACTCAAACATTTACACTCACTCACTCAATCACTGTCACACTCTCACTCATGCACTCACACATTTACACTCACTCACACTTTTACACACACATGTGCACTCATTCATTTACACTCATTCACTCTCACTCATGCGCTCACATTTACACTCACTCACACTTTTACACACACTCACTCACTCACTGTCACACTCTCACTCATGCACTCACACATTTACACTCACTCACTCAATCACTGTCACACTCTCACTCATGCGCTCACATTTACACTCACTCACTCACACTTTTACACACACTCACTCTCACACTCACTCACCCGCACACTCATGCACTCAAACATTTACACTCACTCACTCACTCAATCACTGTCACACTCTCACTCATGCACTCACACATTTACACTCACTCACACTTTTACACACACACGTGCACTCATTCATTTACACTCATTCACTCTCACTCATGCGCTCACATTTACACTCACTCACACTTTTACACACACTCACTCTCACACTCACTCACCCGCACACTCATGCACTCAAACATTTACACTCACTCACTCAATCACTGTCACACTCTCACTCATGCGCTCACATTTACACTCACTCACTCACACTTTTACACACACTCACTCTCACTCACTCACCCCCACACTCGTGCACTCACACATTTACACTCACTCACTCAAACACTCTCACACTCTCACTCATGCGCTCACATTTACACTCACTCACTCACACTTTTACACACACTCACTCTCACACTCACTCACCCGCACACTCATGCACTCAAACATTTACACTCACTCACTCACTCAATCACTGTCACACTCTCACTCATGCACTCACACATTTACACTCACTCACACTTTTACACACACACGTGCACTCATTCATTTACACTCATTCACTCTCACTCATGCGCTCACATTTACACTCACTCACACTTTTACACACACTCACTCTCACACTCACTCACCCGCACACTCATGCACTCACACATTTACACTCACTCACTCAATCACTGTCACACTCTCACTCATGCGCTCACATTTACACTCACTCACTCACACTTTTACACACACTCACTCTCACACTTACTCACCCGCACACTCATGCACTCAAACATTTACACTCACTCACTCACTCAATCACTGTCACACTCTCACTCATGCGCTCACATTTACACTCACTCACTCACACTTTTACACACACTCACTCTCACACTTACTCACCCGCACACTCATGCACTCAAACATTTACACTCACTCACTCACTCAATCACTGTCACACTCTCACTCATGCGCTCACATTTACACTCACTCACTCACACTTTTACACACACTCACTCTCACACTTACTCACCCGCACACTCATGCACTCACACATTTACACTCACTCACTCAATCACTGTCACACTCTCACTCATGCGCTCACATTTACACTCACTCACTCACACTTTTACACACACTCACTCTCACACTTACTCACCCGCACACTCATGCACTCAAACATTTACACTCACTCACTCAATCACTGTCACACTCTCACTCATGCGCTCACATTTACACTCACTCACTCACACTTTTACACACACTCACTCTCAAACTTACTCACCCGCACACTCATGCACTCAAACATTTACACTCACTCACTCACTCAATCACTGTCACACTCTCACTCATGCGCTCACATTTACACTCATACACACACACGTGCACTCATTCACTCTCACACTCACTCACCCGCACACTCATGCACTCACACATTTACACTCACTCACTCACTCAATCACTGTCACACTCTCACTCATGCGCTCACATTTACACTCACTCACTCACACTTTTACACACACTCACTCTCACACTTACTCACCCGCACACTCATGCACTCAAACATTTACACTCACTCACTCACTCAATCACTGTCACACTCTCACTCATGCGCTCACATTTACACTCACTCACTCACACTTTTACACACACTCACTCTCACACTTACTCACCCGCACACTCATGCACTCAAACATTTACACTCACTCAATCACTGTCACACTCTCACTCATGCGCTCACATTTACACTCACTCACTCACACTTTTACACACACTCTCACACTTACTCACCCGCACACTCATGCACTCAAACATTTACACTCACTCACTCACTCAATCACTGTCACACTCTCACTCATGCGCTCACATTTACACTCACTCACTCACACTTTTACACACACTCACTCTCACACTTACTCACCCGCACACTCATGCACTCAAACATTTACACTCACTCACTCACTCAATCACTGTCACACTCTCACTCATGCGCTCACATTTACACTCACTCACTCACACTTTTACACACACTCACTCTCACACTTACTCACCCGCACACTCATGCACTCAAACATTTACACTCACTCACTCACTCAATCACTGTCACACTCTCACTCGTGCGCTCACATTTACACTCACTCACTCACACTTTTACACACACTCACTCTCACACTTACTCACCCGCACACTCATGCACTCAAACATTTACACTCACTCACTCAATCACTGTCACACTCTCACTCATGCACTCACACATTTACACTCACTCACACTTTTACACACACATGTGCACTCATTCATTTACACTCATTCACTCTCACTCATGCGCTCACATTTACACTCACTCACACTTTTACACACACTCACTCACTCACTGTCACACTCTCACTCATGCACTCACACATTTACACTCACTCACTCACTCACTCAATCACTGTCACACTCTCACTCATGCGCTCACATTTACACTCACTCACTCACACTTTTACACACACTCACTCTCACACTCACTCACCCGCACACTCATGCACTCAAACATTTACACTCACTCACTCACTCAATCACTGTCACACTCTCACTCATGCACTCACACATTTACACTCACTCACACTTTTACACACACACGTGCACTCATTCATTTACACTCATTCACTCTCACTCATGCGCTCACATTTACACTCACTCACACTTTTACACACACTCACTCTCACACTCACTCACCCGCACACTCATGCACTCAAACATTTACACTCACTCACTCAATCACTGTCACACTCTCACTCATGCGCTCACATTTACACTCACTCACTCACACTTTTACACACACTCACTCTCACTCACTCACCCCCACACTCGTGCACTCACACATTTACACTCACTCACTCAAACACTCTCACACTCTCACTCATGCGCTCACATTTACACTCACTCACTCACACTTTTACACACACACGTGCACTCATTCATTTACACTCATTCACTCTCACTCATGCGCTCACATTTACACTCACTCACACTTTTACACACACTCACTCTCACACTCACTCACCCCCACACTCATGCACTCACACACTCAAACACTCTCACACTCTCACTCATGCGCTCACATTTACACTAACTCACTCACACTTTTACACACACACTCACGCACACACGTGCACTCATTCATTTACACTCACTCACTCTCACTCATGCGCTCACATTTACACTCACTCTCACTCATGCACTCACATTTACACTCACTCACTTTCACACTATCACTCATGCGCTTACATTTACACTCACTCACTCACACTTTTACACACACGCTCACGCACACGTGCACTCATTCACTCTCACACTCACGCACTCATTCATTTACGCTCACTCATGCACACAAACACACTGACTCACACACTCACAGGCTGATTAACCAGTTCAAACACAGTTGTCTGTTGCCTGGGCAACCACTAATTTCACACTCATCTATGACTGCAAACACACCACAATCCTGCTGGGCTTTAAAAACATCCACATACATTTATCAAGAGGGCTTATATTCTATGCTCTGTTTAAATATATAGTATATGTCTATATAGAGAAGGGTGATCTTTAAATCTGTTAATAATGTTCTAACCTTCAGGCCATCCAAGATGAAGACGAGTTTGTTTCTTCATCAGATTTGGAGAATGCAGCATTGCATTAGTGTCTCATCAATGGATGCTCTGCAGTGAATGGGTGCTGTCAGAGTCCAAACAGCTGATAAAAACATCAGACTAATGCAATGCTACATTCTCCAAATCTGATGAAGACACAAACTCATCTACACAGAGTACTTTTAATTTTCAAAAAAGACTCAGAACTGAACAAATGTCAAAGGCATGATTTATCATTCAATCTAACAAATCACTAATCAGAGCTATTATAGTTAACAAACCAAAAAAAGGGTTATTTGAAATAAAATAAATGGTAACAGCTTATTTCAGCTAAGCTAGATCCAAATAAAACATTTTACCTAACCCTAACTCAAAATATTAATAAAACTAGAATAGTATCTAATTGATACTAAATATCAACGGTCATTAAATTTTTAATCACTGAGCTGAAAGACTTATTGAAAGACTATTGAAAGATCTATCACTATCTTCAAACAAACACAGAGGCCATGCATTATTAGAGTCATTATTCTGCAATTCCCTTCAGAGCTGCTAAAGCTGCAGAAATTACACACTTCACCTTTAAAAACTAGTTATAGCAGTTAATCAACAACAGCCTGCAGAAACATCTACACAACCAACCCAAGACATGCATTCAAACAGAAACAACACCGCGCTCGCTCAGATCAGACACTGTCTGCCTTTACACACACCTTTATAAATAGCTTATAAATCTCAGCAATTTCAAATCACACTATACAGGCGTTTCAGACAGAAACATCACAGCTCAGTTTTACATATGGTCCGAAATACCAGAAAAGGGACATTTTAAGCATGTTTTCAACAAAATGAGGGAGTCTGAGAACTCTAGAAGAAACAGAAATATCTGGATAGTTAGAAAAACATGGTTTCTGCAGGTTTTATGAAGGTGAATTTAAGACCAAAACCTGAAGGTTTAAAAAATTTGATAGATTAGATAGATGTTGATAACATGATTAGCTTGTTTTTAACATGATTGGCCTGTTACTAACATATTGCTGGTATGATTAGCATGTTGCTAGCAACGTTGCTATGTCTGATTAGCAAGAAACTAGCATGTTCCTATCACGTTGCTAGTATGACTAGCAGGTTTCTACCATGATTAGCAAGTTACTAGCATGTCGCTAGGATTTTTATAGCATGATTAAAATGTTACTACCATATTGCTGGCATGATTAGCATGTTGCTAGCATGATTAACATAACTAGCCTGTTGCTAGCATGACTAATATGTTTCTATCATGATTACTAGCTTGTCGCTAGCATGATTAACAAATTAACTAGCATGAATCGCAAATCACTAGCATGTCACTTACATGTTGTTAAGAAACTAGCATGTTGCTACCATGATTAGCATGTTGCTAGCATGACTAGCATGTTTCTACCATGATTAACAAGTTACTAGCTTGTCGCTAGGATTTTTCTAGCATGATTAAATTGTTACTAGCATATTGCTGGCATGTTGTTAGCATGATTAGCAAGAAACTAGCATGTTGCTAGCATGATTAGCAAATAACTAGCCTGTTTTGCTAGCATGACTAACAAGTGACTAGCATGTTTCTACCATGATTAGCAAGTTACTAGCTTGTCGCTAACATTTTTCTAGCATGATTAGCAAATGAACTAGAATGCTGCTAGCATGAATCGTAAATCACTAGCATGTCGCTAACAAGAAACTAGCATGTTGCTACCATGATTAGCAAGTCACTAGCATGTCAGAAGCTTTTTATTAACACGATTAACATGTTTCTAGCATGATTAACATGTTTTTTACCTGATTAGCATGCTAGTAGCATGTTGCTAGAATGACTAGCATGTTGCTAGCATGATTAGCGTGTTACAAATCTTTAAACGTTTTTATTTCCAACCATTTGAATTAGAATAAATAGATCCCTTATAAAGCATGTTTGTGTACCATCACTGGGGTGTTAATTATTAATCACATACGATCAAGTGCCTGATTATTAAATACGCTTCTGTTTTTAGGCTACATTTAACTTAAATAAAAATAACAAATTTCCTGCCACTAGTTAAGAGTTATTAAGTGTGGTCTGTATAAGAGAAGGATGAACAGGAAGTGACACACAAACCTCGATGGTGTCGGTCTGCTCGTGTGAGACGCCGTCTGCTCTCTGCTCCTCCACGCCTGATTCCAGCGTCTTCTTCTTCTTCTTCTTCTGCTTCTTCTGGCCATCGGACTGAGCTTTCCTCTGCCGGTACTCGGCCAGCTGAAGACACCAGACACAAACACACACATATGAGCGATAATAACAGCACAGAGACAAACGATAGTCTGGGAATGTGATAAAAAATGAGTTCAAACCCACGGTAAAGTGGCAGAGCCTGGTGAAGCTGAGCCGAATCATGTCTGATTGTTGATCTACACGGTCACCTTCCTGCGCTTCAACCGGATTACAGCACAGACGCCCATCAACACAGACATCTGCTTCATCAATATGCACCCGCACACGCTCACATCTATCAGTTTAGCCTTCATCTGAACCATAAATCATCTTCAGGAAGCAACACGAGCTCTAGAGATCTTGAGAAGTCAAACATGAACAGGGTTTGCCGTCTGACACTAAAGTGTGTTAAGAACCAGAGCAGCTCTGGATTAGACTTACTGACCTGGAAGTGTGCATTAAATCCCAGTGTTAACCCTTTTATTTTTGACCCGGAGAGGATTTCTTTTTCTTGTCAATGTTAGTTAATGTTATTTGCATCGGACTAAAACTTACAGACTTTAAATGCAAGATATATTAAGTTCCACTTTAGCACAAGCAAATATACTTCAGTATATCTTTAGTTGGACTTCTGCACAATTAAAGTGCATTAAGTATAAAATTTGCTTTCCGGTTTAGAAGTGCAATTGCATGGTATTTTGATTAAGTACGTAAATATGTAAATGTGTTTGCGGTATGCTTTGCATGAAATAAATGGATGTCAAATACATTTTAGTATATTTATTATTCACTAGGGACAGGCCTTGGTGTTTTGAGCTCATGCACCTCAGTCTTTGAGTGAAAAAGCATTATTTGTGGATAATTTTGGCTCATGAACTGAGGAGCTCAAGTTCATATCAGCAATGGATATGATCAATCAGATACAAAATGAAATACTAAACTTGTGCTATTTGGAAAAAAAAATACAACTTGGCAAAAAAGATTGAATGCAAGCTATTAAAATAAAAAATAAAAACCTTTTAACCAGGAATACCCAAATTGGTTAAGGATTCAAAACTTAAAAACCTGAGCTGGTTTTATCCGAAGCAACTTACATTGCATTTAAGTTAGACAGGGAATCAAACCCATGACCTTGGTGTTGCTAGCGTCATCCTGTACAGTTTGAGCTACATCTGATAGTCCCTCTTTTCTTATTTTTCAACCCTCCAACTTCAACTCAACAAATTCCCAAAAGGAAAAAAAAAATCAAGTGCCACCCTATGTTTTTTCTATTTAAACTTTTCTTTTTTAATACTGTACATTACAGGAGTAATGGGAGTTGCATCCCACACACAGCTGAACAGAACAACTGACAGAATAACAGCGTCTCTAATTCGACAACACACACACACACACATCACAGAACCAGCAGCTGAGAGAGAAATAAATGGCCACCTGTCTGTACACACACACACACACACACACACACACACACACTCATATAGACACACACAGACACACAGACACACACACACACACACACACACAGTTGTTGAATAAGAGAAGCACTTTAACCCTAACACTGCAATATTTCCATCAGACTCCAAACTACACGAGTTTACGGCCTGTTTTTTTTTTAAAGAAAAAAGGATGTGAAATACCACATGAATCTTCCTAAGAATGAATTGCAAAATGAAATGTATACCTCAAATAAACTGCAGCAGACAAAAGCTAATTTGCATAAAGCAAATCAATATTCAAATTAAAATATCAATCATTAAAATAAATTCGTCACAAAATGTTGCAAGCAAAAAAAACAGAAGCATAATGAAAGTGACTACAAATAGATAAAATGAAACATGAAAATTGACCTGAAATACTTTTCATTGTCCTAATTTATCATTATACTATCAACTAATATAAAACTACAGTGTCATTTATATTGCAGCTAAATTAAATAAAAAATATTTAATCATTTCATTATATTTATTTCAGTCTGTTAAATCCCTCGACAGAATAAAGAGAATATATAACAATGTATTTGGCAGATAAGTCGCATACATGTGAACTTGCATCAATGTACGTAAATGCACGTGCAACACACTCATAAATTAGTTTCTATATTGTAATAGTTAAATAAATCCATTTTCCTCTCTATAACCGTTGAACATCAGCATCACGGTGACATCTCACCCAGAAACTCCCTCTCAAACGCTCAAGAACACGAGTGAGAAACTCATTTCACATTTCCCAGAAAACCTCTTAACACCGGAGCCCAAATACAGCGGATTCGGGAAAAAAGCCTCTTTTGCTGTTACCATGGCAACGGAGCAGGACTCCCGCATGCACTTTTACATTATTTATGTAAAGAAGCAGAAAAAGAGCGTTCACACTAATATACGTCCATTACACTAAATGAACACTAATGAGTAGAGAGGAGAGAGAGTGTCTGGGATACAGCAGAGACTCCTGGGAAAGATCCAGCGGAGAAACAAAACAACTTCTCAAGATCAGCAGCTGTGAAAACATCCAGAGAAGAACAATAACATCCAGCCTCAGAGAGAGAACAAACCTCCATGATGATCCAAGCACGTTTACACTACTCCACTACACATTATAACTCATTATTACTCTGTTCCCACAGTTGAGTTTATAGCCCAAATTCTAACTAAAAAACAAATTGGACCTTTTTTCTTACAATTCTGACTTTTTCTTGCAAATCTATTATTTATTTAATTTTTTTTTGTTTATATCTCACAAATCAGACTTTTTTTCCCCTCACAATTCTTTTTTTCTCACAATTACGAGTTTCTCACAAATCAGACTTATTTTCTCGCAGTTTTGAGTTTATATCTCACAAATCAGACTTATTTTCTCGCAATTTTGAGTTTATATCTCACAAATCAGACTTATTTTCTCGCAATTACGAGTTTCTCACAAATCAGACTCATTTTCTCGCAATTTCGAGTTTCTCACAAATCAGACTCATTTTCTCGCAATTACGAGTTTCTCACAAATCAGACTCATTTTCTCGCAATTACGAGTTTCTCACAAATCAGACTCATTTTCTCGCAATTACGAGTTTCTCACAAATCAGACTCATTTTCTCGCAATTACGAGTTTCTCACAAATCAGACTCATTTTCTCGCAATTACGAGTTTCTCACAAATCAGACTCATTTTCTCGCAATTACGAGTTTCTCACAAATCAGACTCATTTTCTCGCAATTACGAGTTTCTCACAAATCAGACTTATTTTCTCGCAATTACGAGTTTCTCACAAATCAGACTCATTTTCTCGCAATTTTGAGTTTATATCTCACAAATCAGACTCATTTTCTCGCAATTACGCGTTTCTCACAAATCAGACTTATTTTCTCGCAATTACGAGTTTCTCACAAATCAGACTTATTTTCTCGCAATTACGAGTTTCTCACAAATCAGACTTTTTTTCTCGCAATTACAAGTTTATATCTCACAAATCAGATTTTAATTGTCCATTCAGATTTTTTTTCTCACAATTGTCAGTTTATTATCTCAGAATTCCAACTTTTATGGGTCACAAGATTCAATTCTGAGGGGAACTCTACGAGTCCTGAAGTAAAAATCTGAGAAAGCAATAGCAGGAGCTGGAACAGAAGCAATCGCACAGCTTGAAATTAACTTTAATTTGTTTTTCCCCACAAAGCCTGGCATTAATCTCTGGGTTATCTAATCAGCTCCCTGAGGTGAGCGTCCCCTGCTGACACCCGTTTGGCCTATTTGGAAAGACTGCGATTGCACTCTGTAAAATATAGGTCTGCTGTTACTTTAGAGCCGAACGCCCCGCTTCTGCTTTACTGTCCTCACGCCAGCTGAACAGCACCAGAACAAAAGAAGAAAAGAATAATAATGGAAAAGAAACAATGCTTGTATTCATCAAGGACACATCAAATAGTTTAAAAGTGACTGTTAAGACCATTTTACCATTTGCTTCAAATAAATGATATTCTTTGAACTTTCTATTCATCTGTGAATCCTGAAAAAAAAATGCATCACAGTTTCCACAGAAATATTGTGCAGCACGACTGTGTTCAACACTGATAATAATCAGAAATGTTTCTTGAGCAGTAAATCATCATATTCTCATGATTTCTGAAGATCATGTGACACTGAAGACTGGAGGAATGATGCTGAAAATACAGCGGAGCATCACAGAAATACATTACACTTAAAACAGATACTCACATAGAAAATTGTAATAAAAACTAAATAAAAATATTTAGTGTATACTAGATCAAATAAATGCAGCCCTGGTGAGCATTTCTTACCAACCCCTAATTTTGATTTGTAATAGTTCATCCTGTACTAAATGAAATGGCAATATCTCATTCTAGAATAAACATTATTATAAAAACCCAAGACACAAATGACCAGCGCATCCTCCACATGCCAAACAATCACTGAACAGGTCACACAAACATTCGGTGAGCGTGCACAGCTTTAATTAAGATCACCATGGCTGAGCGTGTAGGAGGTATTTAATTAGGCAGCCCGCTTTAGTTTATTATAATATCTCTTGAGTGACACTGACGGTGTTTATTGGCCAAGCCAATTATCCCAGCAGACTACTGATCGGGATTAACAAAGGTTTTTTTGTGCGCGTCTGAATACTGAAGGCCTGACCTCTTGTTAACAAGAGCTTTTAGTCTACAATCACAACACACACACACACACACACACATAAATTAACATCCTCAGATCTGGTGAAGACAGAAAACGCTTTCATTGCACGCTGGGTTGGAACAATTGATTTTACATAATGGAACGGACCTCGAGTTAAACAGGCGACTGGACACACGGCTCAAGGATTCAGGTCTGTATCAGTGTGTCTGAGGCCTCAGTTCTAATCTAATGAACAGGTCTGATAGTTTAACACATATCAGATTCAAAATCATTAATTGCTTAGAGTTACTTCACGTTTGCATGAATGCATCTGGGTCATTCCGTATCAAACCAACCAAATTTCACTTGGATACACTTTTTATTAAAGCAATTTATTTGAAGAAAGACAGACATAAATAGTGATAAAAGCCAAAATATTAAATGTCATGTATGACTATTTAGTGAGTAATGCACTGTGTTGTAGTTTAGTGACATTTATTATCATAAACTCAGAGCCAAGACGACTTCAGAAAGATGACAGAATCATTATGATATTTTCACACAGAGATTGGTAGCTCTTTTAGTAATATCTGCTAGCTTTAGCAATCTTTCTTACATTACACGACAACGGTGATGCATCAAAAATGGATAAAAAGCACTTTTTGTGTTTTTTTTCCCCCAGAGTTTGCATGCTTCTAACTAAAGAAGCATTAAAGATGTATTAATATCCTTTTAGATGTTGGTTCTTAACTAACTTTTCTTTCAGTAGCTTTATTTTAAAGGCCCTATAGTGAGTCACTTTGCATTTAAATACTCTATTTAAAGAGGAATGTCTGTAGAACAACAGCGTAGTATTGTTTGCCTCTTTCAAAGCAACTGCATTGAACATATCTGTCAAAGTGACAAAAATATTATTTTTGAAAATTCTGCATGCCTGTAACTCTACAAACACTGAAAATCAACTAATTTTACTAATGGACCTACCATTTTCTCAAGTAATTGTTCCTCTCTGTAACTTGGCTCCAAATCTCTGTCGGAAATGGTCATTTCAACCCCGTTTTACCAAATAATGGATTACTGATGAATGAAATATTTTAGCGTTCTTCTTCATTTATGTAAGTTGCATTGGAATGCCCCATCTAGATAAACTCACTACCTTAAACTTATTATTAATTCACCTTTAGGTTCAAGCAAAAACTGCTGCAACAACCTCAGCCTTGCATTTCTTCTTAAACAAAAAAATATAAAAATTCATGGATGAACACTGAAATAACATCCTGAAACACTGTATCAACCATCTAGCATGCAATGATCCGTGATGCAACAATTCTTATCATGCATCCTCTTCACTAATGCAGCGTTTCCATTTGGCAATGCCAGAAGACACTGACTGTTCTCCAGTCGAGTTCCTGAGAGCGTCTGAAGCACTTGCTAATGACACTGGCATGAAAACAGCGTGCACTGACAGCTGCTCTGAACAGCAAGCGTTCGGTGCAGCAAAACAAACAGTAGATCTGAGCCAGCACATGACACGCAGCGTCGCCATCAGGACATGCGGAGGTGTTGAACACATGAGTAAGGGGTCATGGGTCATCCGCTGAGTCTTTCACCACGCTGAAATGGTTTAGAAATCAAGATCTTTTGAAAGCCTTCACACCGTAAAGGGCAAGAATCCCTTTATGTGTTGTACAAACATACATCACAGCGCTGTGCAACACTCCAGTGATGAACTCGCATACTACACTGCAGATGCTTTTATCCAAACCAACTTTTCATTGCATTTAAGAAATGCATTTGATCAGTTCATGCATTGGAAATCAGGCCTAGGAACTTGAGAGGTCTGTTCAAGTGCAGAAATGTGAGGCATGGGAGAGATCCGGTGAAGCAATGGCTAGAAGATCCAGTCTCACAAGCCCATCCACATGCCCTCAGACTGTCTTTACATTCATCAGGACTAAACAAGCTGCAACAGCAGTCAGAATGACAACGACGCGGCCTTATCTGTTCATATATCAGGCGTTTTCATATATTATTATGCAAGAGAGGCACTGCATGACACTCAAAACAAACGCCACACTAAAACTCATAAAGAGAGAGTTTTACTCTAAGGTAAATGTGAAGTAATTCTCAGATTTGATTTACAAAGATGTAAATGACGGCAATGAGGTAAACATGAGGTAAATGTGACTTAAATCACAGATGTCAGTAATTTTTTGAGGTAAAATACAGGTCAATATGTGACACTTGACAACAGATCTATATAAATTCTATTATTTTTTTCCTCATATCTCAGTTATTTTCGGATGTAAATGTAAGGTAAAAAAGGGAAAAAGGAGGTCAAACTTGAATGAAATCACAGATGTCAGTTATTTTATGAGGTAAATGTGGGGTAAATGTCCGTTACATAAAAAATGTAAGGGGTTCTCTCAGGTACATGACAGCGATTGTGTAAAATTGAGGTAAAGATTTGATAAATATGAGGCAAATCACAGACAAAAGTTACTTTCTGAGGTAAATGTGAGGTAAAATTGAGATAAATACGAGTTAAATATAAGGCAAATCGCAGATGTCAGTTACTCTCTGAGGTAAAAGTGAGGTAAAAAGGTAAAATGGAGGTCAAATATGAGTGAAAACACAGATGTCAGTTACTCTGACATAAATATGAGGTGAAAAGGAGGTAAAAAGTGAGTGAAATCACAGATGTCATTTACTCTCTGAGGTAAATGTGAGGTAAAACTGTAAAAAGGAGGTCAAATGTGAGTGAAATCACAGCTATCAGTTACTCTCTGGGGTAAAAGTGAGGTAAAACGGTAAAAAGGATGTAAAACGTGAGTGAAATCACAGATGTCAGTTGCTCTCTGAGGTAAAAGTGAGGTAAAATTGTGGTAAAACAGTGAAATTAGATGTCAGTTGCTCTCTGAGGTAAATGTAAAAAATTTAAAAAGGAGGTAAAACAGGAGTGAAATCATAGATGTCAGTTACGCTGAGGTAAAAGTGCGGTACAATTCAGGTAATATAAAGGGAAATGAGAGTAAGTTCACACGTGTCAGTAGTTTTCTGAGATAAATGAAAGACCTGATGTCAAATGAAGGTAAACATAAGACAAATGTGAGTCACAGATGTCAGCAGTGGTTTAAATCTCAGTCAGGCGTTAAATTCTAGGTAAACTACAGCAATGAGGTAAAATCGAGGGAAATCTCAGGTGAGTATGATATTCTGGGCTAAACGTCAGCAGACAGGTAAAAATGAGGTAAAGATGAGGTAAATCTCACCTTGGCTTTGCCGGCCTGTAGTTTCTTCTGTCGCTCCTCGTCTTCCATCATCTCCGCGGTCCCTGCGGCTTAAACACGGACACACGCGCGTCATACAAGCGCCACCCGCACGCATACACGCCTAGCGCTAAACGCGGAGCGCTGACATATGCACCCGCCTCGACTCGGACGGTAAATCTGTGGCGTTTCCTCAGTCTTTTATTCGGGATTTGCTGTCACCGTCGCCGCCATGTTTCTCCACGTAAACACACGAGACCCGCGGCGCGGTGACGTCACGGAGCTCGCGCGCGCGCGCCTGCATTAAAGCCCTACACTGCAAACATCGCTATGCAAACAATACCAAACCAAACATTAATATAAATTATTAATATTTACATTTATGAGGTAAATCAACATGTGTGTATGCTCTTGTCGGCCTGTGTTTATGTAGACATCTATATGACGTCTTCATTACATCAGCATGATGTTTTTATATATATACAGTATATATAAATGTTTTTGGGTTGAATGGTAAGGGTACATAATGGGAAGGAACGTTACTTTTGAATGTTCCCTAAACATTCTGAAACAACAAAAATATTTCAGAAAAAACGTTCCATGGATGATGTATAAATAACGTTCTTTTATCTTACATTTTGAAAACACTATTAAAGATCATATAACTTTAACATTCTATTAACGTTACTAAAAGAACATTTTCCAAAGTGTTCTGAAAACACTCCCTCAGCTGTCTGACCTACATCAGCTTCATCTGAAATGTGAATTCATGTGAAATATTGTCCGTACCTTTAGCAGCTGGAGATGAAGGTCTATTCCTGCGGCCGGCCGGAGCTGAACAGCTGATGGTTTGACAGATCTTGAGTTCCACACATCTTCTCCTGGACAACCTTCACTTTCAGAGATCCAGGAGCCCTGAACGCTTGTCCTGTGAATTATTCATGTGAGATCAGGTTCAGAAACTCAAACACCTGCTGAGATGCCAAAATAACTCATGTACTCGACAGAAGAGAATCTCATGAGATCTTATCATGTCTGAGGAAATATTAGAAGCAAACTTCTCCATGTCATAGATCATGGAACTAAACTTTACAGTGGAAGAAAAGATTCTGTATAAAAACTGATAATGTCCTGGCAAAAAAGTTTACAGACTTTCCCTTCAATCCTGAAACATGCATAATTTAAAATGTGGGTAAATCCCTGTAAAAATTAAAAAATATATAAAAACAGAAATGTTTCTTTTGAAACAACAGCTGTTAAACATGGAGAAATATACTAAAATATTCACTAATTGTCACTCAGAAATTGCTTGTGAAATTCACAAATAATCACAAAGAAATCACAAGTTGGCAGCACACTGAATTAAATATGATATTTTGAAAGACTGAAATAGTATCTTCTTGTAAATCATGTTTTATTTACAGCTTTCAGCGTGAACCCATGAATGCATTGGTTATTGATTATGGATGGGTGCTGCTGCATGAAAGATCAGATTAGAGCTTCTGAATGATTTCACAAGAAGGATGCTTTCTTGATTCATGACATTTTGCATTTTAAGTGTGATCTAATTGTTATGATTTCTTATAGCATGAGCTGAGTCTGTGTGAATGAAAGCGTTTGTCCTAATTAAAGGTTTCAGTTGTGGTATCAGAAAGGAGCTGCTGTGGTGTCCATCTCACTGAGGCTGGTTTCAATAATGGAAGGGATCTGGAGCCGTATGAAATATGCATGAGACAGGGGCTCATCAAGGCCCATCTCAAGTGTTTCAGACATCTGGCATCCTCAGCCTGCAAACCTATGAACAAGCAGAAGGACTCATTTTATTAAAATCACAGTTCAGTGCACTTGTGCATTCGGCCTCCATGCACTCGCATATAAATGAACTGAATGAGTTTGAGCCAGCTGTGTGAACTCTGGAGCTGGTTTCTGCCACAGGATAAAAAATAACAAAAGCAACATTTTATCTCATAATTCAATTGTTTTCCTCACAAATCTGGGGGACAGAATTATGAGATATGTTTATTTTTTATACCGTGTCAGAAACGAAATAAAACAGATTTCTGAGACTTAGGCCTAAATTCAGAGAGAGAAGTCAGAATTTGCCGAATTTATAGAAAAAAGTCATAATTTCAAGATATAGACTCAAAATTCAGAGAAAAAAAAGTCATGATTTTGAGAAATAAACTCAGAATTCAGAGAAAAAAAATCATAATTTGAGATATAAACTCATAGAAAAGAGCTATAATTTCAAAATACAGAAAAAAAGTCATAATTGTGAGATATAAACCAAAAAGGTTATGAGAAAAAGTTATGATTGCAAGATCCTAAAGTCCTAATTTCTGTGGCTAAACTTCAATTGTAAACATCACATCCATAGACCTTCTTAAATAAATAAATCTCCTAATTATTCTCATATTTCGCAGTGTATTTTTCCACACGGCCCCTTGATGAGGACAGTATTAAAGGCATGTTGTTGTAATGTGTCCTCCGGAGCGGCAGGCGGCGCTGTGACTCACACTGAACACACACGAGTCTCTGCAGGAAACACCGAGCAGCGGCGCACACGTGCTCACATCGGTAGGTCAAAATAACTCCGCTGATATAAACACACACTGACAGAGAACAGTGTTCAAGAATAAGAGTTAAAACGAAAAGCCTATGTGTATAAACACGTAGATCTGTGTGTTTGTGATGTTCTGTTTCGCTGTATCACTTCAAGTCTTTCTATTTCCTCTCTGTGTAAACAGTCTCGGATGTTCATAGAAGTTTATTATTATTATTGATATGCCAGTGTTCTGTCATTGGTGTGTTTAATGCACAGATGACACATTAAAGATATAAAGGTTGATATTTGTATGTAATTATTCAGATAAGCCTCTTAATATGTGAGAATAAAACACTTCTTATAAACACGAGTAATATTTCACCTCTAAATTAAATAAGTGCTTTGCGTTAATAAAATAAGCCTAATTTAGTAGTTAAGTCATATTTATTTTTATAACACTTTATACAAAACAGTTTGTGTTAAAAAAAGCCTTGATCATGAATATCGGAAAGAATAAATTATGAATTGATTGATTCACAATTACATTAAAGTTGTGAAATAAAACCCTTTTTAAATTTAAAAATCAATAAATAATTTAATATCTGTCTATATAGTTTAACTTGATGCACTAAACTTTATGTTACTAATTTATGCTTATTTTATTGTAACTTATGTTTTACTTTTTTATTGGATTTGTTATGAAGCTTATGGAAATAAAAATAAAATATTAGTTATTTCTGTAAAGCACTTTAATTGTATAATGTGCTCTATAATTAAATACATGTGACGTGCCGAAACTAAAATTAATAAAAAATATTAAAAAACGAATAAAAATGACCAAAAAATAAACATTACTTGAACTTAAATTAAAATTAAAAAAAACATAAAAATTGAATTCAAAATATTCAGAAAAACCCTTAATAGTTTATCGTTAAATAGTTATAAAAACCTCAAACTATAAAATATATATATAAATATATATAAAACAAAAATATCTGAATCCAGCAACATTTCTCTTTTCATTTAGTTTAACTTCATGTACTAAAATAACTGAAACTTAAATTAAATGTATAAAAACTATAATATATAAATGTTTATATTAAAATATAAAAAATGTAAATACAAAAATAAAATTTTCAAAATAAGATGTGTGTGTGTGTGTTTATATTTAAATAAAAAATTACATATAAATACTTTTAAGTTTATATATAAAAAAATGTAAATATAAACAAATTACATTTCCAAAATATAATAGGTATATGTTTATATAAAAAAATTACATATACATATTTTAATATGTTTATATAAAAAGAAATATAAAAATTACATTTTCAAAATATATATATATGTGTGTGTGTGTGTGTGTGTGTTTATATTTAAATAAAAAAGTACATATAAATATTTTAATATGTTTATATAAAAGTGAATATAAAAATAAAATTTTCAAAATATTAAGAAAAACCATAGTAGCGTCTCAAGAACAGATTTTAAACTCAACTTACCAGACACTATTAGAGCTGAACTTCTTCTCGTATCAAACAGATGAGCTGAGTGATGCTACAGCGACAGATCCTGCACTTCCTGCGGCCCGTAAGAAGATGTGTGTCACTTCCTGTCCCCCCCCGCCCCTGCAGCTCCAAACACGCTCCTCCTCCAGAGAACGAGTCTCTGCTGGAGAACCTGTCCATCCTGGGAGTGGACCTGGCCTCGGCCCGCAGACGGCAGCCGGGCGTCCTGAGGAGACACCTGACTAATGAACAAGGTCTGGCGCACTTCCTGCAGAGCAAAGGAGCGGATCAGGAGACGGTGGCCAGCATCATCTCCCGCTTCCCGCGCTCCATTACACGCTCCTGCGAGCACCTGGAGGAGCGCTGGAGGCTCTGGAGGAACGTGTTCAGGAGCGACGCCGAGGTGCTGGGCGTCCTCTCGCGGTCGCCCGAGTCCTTCTTCCGCTCCAGCGACAACAAGAACCTGGAGGAGAACATCTGCTTCCTGATGACGCTGGGGATCACGGCTAGAGACCTGCACCGGCTGCTGACCACCGCGCCGAGGACCTTCTCCAACAGCGTGGAGCTCAACCGGAGCATGGTGGAGTTCCTGAAGAGCGTCTGCGTGAGCTTCGGCGGGAAGGACCCCGAGCGCTTCGCTCGAACCGTCATCTCCAGGAACCTGTACGTCTTCATCCGCAGCACCGGCCGCATCAGAGCCAACGTGGAGCTGCTCTCCAGATCCCTGAGGCTGAGCCAAGCCGAAGCGCTGGCGTTATTCCAGTCGCACGGCGCGCAGATCCTCGACGTCTCGCACGAGAGCCTGAAGAGGAACCTGGAGAGCCTGCGGACGAAGCTGCGCTCGCTGGGCTGCGGCGAGGACGAGCTCAAGAGGATGATCCTGAACTATTCCCTGGTGCTGTTCGTCTCGTCCGAGCGTCTGAACCAGAAGCTGGACTGTCTGATGGACGGAGGGATCCACGTGCAGCAGGTCGTGCAGAAGCCCAAGGTCCTGGACTTCAGCATCGACTGCATCAGACAGCGTCTGCACGACCTGCACGGACTCGGATACGACTTCCAGAAGAGCGGCATCGCTGTGTTAGACTCCAGCAGGAAGCGCTTCCTCGCTAAACTGGAGAGACTGAGCTCGGCCGAGAACGAAGAGGCACGCTCGCCTTCGTGAGATCACGTGTGGGGTTTAATTTATTAATTTATGTTCTTAAGAAGTGTCTTCGGCTCATCAAGGCTGCGTTCATTTGTTCAAAAATACGGAAAAATTACAGTAATCTTGCATAATGTTATTAGAATATAAAATAATGGTTTCTATTTCGATATCTTTTAAAATATAATTTATTTCTGAGATGCAACGCTGAATTTCCATCATCATTGCTCCAGTATAAAGTGTCACATGATCTTTTAGAAATCGTGATAATATACTGATTTATTATTTTAGATTTAACTTTTTTTTTGGAAACTGCTGTATTTTTTTTTTTTCAGGATTCTTTGATGAATAAAAAGTTAAATAGCACAGCATTTAATCAAAATATAAATGTTTTTTAACAATATAAATCTTTGCTATCACTTTTTATCATTTTAACACATCCTCACCGAATCAAAGTTTTAATTTCTTTTAAAAGAAAGAATATAAATGTACTGACCCCAAACATTTGAACTGTAGTGTATATTGTTAGAAAAGATTTATGTTTTAAATAAATGCTCTTCTTTTTAACTTTTTATTCATCAAAGAATCCTGAAGAAAAGTATCACAGTTTCCACAAAAATTTCATTTTCAGTACTGATAATAAATCATCATATGTTCATGATTTCTGAAGATCGTGTGACACTGAAGACTGGAGGAAAATACAGCTGCACATCACAGAAATAAATTACACTTTAATGTATATTAAAATAGAAAAATGTTATTTCACATCATAGTAATATTTCACATTATTACTGTTTTTTTCTGTGTTTCTGAGCAAATAAATGCAGCCTTGATGAGCAGAAGACACTCCTGTAAAAACATTAAATATAATTCTGATTCCAGTGTTCATTTAAAATGATTTATTTTCTTTAAATATTTCTTTTTCATCCAAATAGTTGTGAGAAATGAGTTAATAAACAAATACGATTAATGAGCTGAATCAGGAGAAATGCACTAGAAGACTCTGTATATTGTTTGTTCAAGAACATTAAAACCCCTATATTTGTAGCTTGTGTTCGTTTGAATTATATATTCATCTATAATGATTTTTTGTTTCACTACAAAGTTAAATATTAGATTGATGAAGTCAGCATACCAAAAATATATGACTAAATGTGTAAAAACGATGATTTAAGTTGTTTTAATTGATACTTGTTTGTGTAATGCTGAAAAAAAGTCTGAAAATCTAAATGAATCAAAGAAGAAGAGATGTTAATGAATGCACGCGCGTCGCCTTATTCACAAATGCGCGTGCACATTCTAATGCACTGGTTACATTAATTGTTTGATGGAAATTTATTGCTCGGGACAATGTGTTACACTGACATTATGCTACTTTAAGAAAGTGCTGGGAGCTTTACTGTTTCGTGCTTCTGGTTCGTTTATCCTCCTGCTATGTTTGATCCGGGTCGTGCAGAAGCGGAACTGCGCCGCGGTGTGTCCGTGTTTCCGGTCGGACACGTTTGAGCGTCGCGCAGTCGCAGATCGCATGTGCGGACCGAGTCTTCACTGGCAGGTGGGTAAAGATCAATAAACATGATCAGATATGAGTCTGAATCTATCGTAGAGCTGCTGTATGATCGCTGTTATATTCGACACATGCACGCGCCTCACATACGCGGTTTGTTTTCGACTCTCAGACACTTTTAACCCTTTTAATCCCGTCGGTCTCAGGAAAACCAGTCTCGAGGCTATAGACTTTAAAGGTTTTAATTTGAGATTTTTCAGTTTAAGGCCAATTATAATCACAGTGACTTATAAAGTTAACTTTATTTCATAAACAGTTTCTCATCTGAGCCTGAAATGAAACTTTGTGTATGTAATAACGATTGTTTTTGATCTTTTAGAGACACCACCGACCCTGAAATAATATAATCCTCATAATATAAAGATCATATCACATTAACTGGAAAATATTTAATGTTAGTAATTTTTTTTACACATTATAGTGTTGTACTATTAGGTTTATTATTGCTTTATTTTCTCATTTTATAATAGTATTTCATATTTTATTTACTTTTATATCTATTTTTTTTTACCAGTTTCTTTTCATTAATTTTATTAAAATATATTTGTAAAATTATTTTATATTTTTAACAATTTTCTTTAGAAAATGATCTTTATCTTTTTATTTAAAATATTATAGTAGATTTTTTATCTATTTTTATTTCAGTCACATTTTAATCATTTGTTCATCTTTATATATTTCTTAAATATTTCTTTAGATATTTTAATTTTTAATGTATTTCAATAGATTTTTTAATAAATTTTTTATTTCAGTCACATTTTAATAATTTATCTTAATTTTTTTTTTATTTCTTTAGATATTTTATCCTTTTATTTTAAATATATTTTAATAGTTATTTTTTCCTATTTTTATTTCAGTCAAATATTTAATATTTGAAGCTGTTCTCTCGACTGTCCCTCAGTTTAAAAGCCCCAGTGTTATCTTCATCACATGTAAATGGACTGGTCACTGTTCATATGTGAAGATGGATGTTTCTACACAGAACCCTGTTTTCTTGACCAGTGCAGGTGTGTGTGTGTGTGTGTGTGTGTGCAGGTGTGTGTTGAGGATGGAGTCGGCTGTGGAGCAGCAGAGAGGCACAGCGCTCATTAAAGAGCAGTAGGTCACACACACATCAGCTCTTGATTGATAATCAATCCCAGGTTCTCTGAGTGTTTCTACATCTCTCCAGGTTCCTCACCACTAAAGACAAGTTCCATGAGTTTCTGGCGTCGGGCCGGCCGCGTCCGAGCAGAGATGAAGCAGACGGAGACTCGGAGGAACCCTCGGGAGAACCAGAGAAGAAGAGAGTCAAGCTGGACAGAGATGAAGACGAGAAGAAGAAGAAGAAGAAGATGAGAGGACAGAATAAATCCAGACCTCACATCAAACCTCAGAGCTATGAAGAGAGACGGCTGTGTCCCTCCATCGTCCAGGTGCACACACTATATATCTATATGTGCATATGCATATCTATGTAAAAACCAGTAAGTTGTGTGACTGAAGCAGATGTGTGTGTGTCTCTTCCAGGAGCGAGACACTAAGTGCTTCTACGGAGATAAATGCCGCTTCCTGCACGATGTGAGCGAGTACCTGTCCAGTAAAGCGGAGGATCTGGGCGATCAGTGTCCCCTGTTCAACAGCTTCGGATGGTGTCAGTACGGAGTCACCTGCAGGTTCTCTAAAGCTCACACCAGCCCCGAGCTGAAGAACCTGAGGAACCAGGATGTGTGCGGACGCTCCACAGACACCGTCACCAACCTCCTGGACAAAGATCTGCAGAGACGCCTGCGGAAGAAGCAGGAGCGCTTCCCCGGAGCCGAGGCGTTCCTGAAGAGCGTCGGCCGCGGAGAGAAACCTGCTGCTCATGGAGCGGACACAACGGTTCGGCTGCTAAACACATGACACGAAACCTCAGATTTATCAGACAGCTGAGGAAAGCAAAGTTTTTTCTCCTGGATTGCAGGATGCTGCTGGTGCTCCGGTGAAGACGCTGGGGCCGATCACAGACGCTGACATCATCAAGCTGCGCCCGTCTGAAAAGAAACAGGTTCGTCTGGAAGAACATACTACTTTATTTACTTTATTTAGTTTTTATTTTCTTGATCTTTTACTTATATTTTATTGAAAATATTTAATTTAATTTAATTTTAATTTATTTTTTATTCCTCGATGCATTATTGTTTTGCATGCCACAATAGAAATCAGCTGGATATATCACAAATATTTTATTTTATTTTTTACCCCTCAATGCAATGTGGTTTCACACTTTTATAAATTTTATTTTTATTAAGATTTTTATTACTACTCTATGCATTATCGATTTGCATCTTGCAGTAGATTTAATATCACAAATTTGTATATATTTATTTATATACACATCAGTGCATTATTAATGCAAAGCCAAGTGGATGTTATATCCCAAATGTAATTAATTTATTAGTTCATAATGCATTATTGATTTGTGTCCCAGAATGCAAAGCCACCAGATGTGCTATGACACATGTATTTTTCACATGACGTATCTCATGTATCTGAAGTCTGTGATTTTTCACTCTCAGGTGGACTTCAGAGACAAGCTGTATCTGGCTCCTCTCACTACGGTAAACTCTCTGTGTTACTCTTCATGTACGCTCGGTAAGAACCCGGTTTATTCCGTGTGTGTGTGTGTGTGTGGTGCAGTGTGGGAATCTGCCGTTCAGGCGCGTGTGCAAGCGCTTCGGAGCAGACATCACGTGTGGAGAGATGGCCATGTGCACGAACCTGCTGCAGGGTCAGACGTCTGAATGGGCTCTGCTCAAGAGACACGCTTCTGAAGATCTGTTCGGCGTTCAGGTACGAGACTCGGTCATGACTCACATCACTGCAGGAACACATTATAGCTGCAAGAGTTTAAACTGGGTTTGTCTAATAAACATAGCGATTGAAAATGGGATTTGAAGAAGTAGTTCCAGTTTGTTGGGCTGAGAAATGTAGTGCATTTATTAATTTGCATCGTTCATACAAATAAACCAGATGTGACATCTCACATTTTGATTAAATATTATTTATTCATTTATTTTCTTCTAAATGCATTATTGATTTGCATACCACTGGATGTGATATTACAAATTAATTCCATATTATTTTATTTATTTATTTTTTATTGTTTGATGCATTATTGCCTTCCATCCCACAATGCGAATCAACCAGATGTGATTTATTTTATTTATTCTCATTACAGGAAGGTTTAAAATCCAATTAATTAAATAATGAATTAAATGGCAGCCTTTGCAGTTTAATAATCACACTGATTTCGGATTTCGTTCAAGGCTCATAATGTCAAACTGTGTCCATGTGTTGATACGTTATCACTATTAATTAACCTCATGTTCCTGTGAAATAATAAAACCACACATACAACTACATAAAAAGACATGTTATGAAACAGTAGAATTGATGCAGACATGAATGGTTTGTACTCTTGCTCAGTTATTATATTTGTTAATTCTCACACAGTTGGAAGGCTGTTTTCCGGACACGATGACCCGATGTGCCGAGCTGCTCAATCAGTACGTCGATGTGGATTTTGTGGATATAAACTCGGGCTGCCCCATCGACCTCGTTTACAAGAAGGTGATTTGCTGAAAACGAGGCCATTTAGCTGCTTTTTGAGATTCCTTTAGGGCTTTAAAGTCTATAAAGGGTTGTGTTATTTAGTGTTTTGTGATTTTTGGCAATGGAAAGCAGTTAGTTAAGCAGCGGTTGACTGATTTCTGTGTCTTCAGGGCGGAGGATGTGGCCTCATGACACGAACCAGCAAGTTTGAGCAGATCGTGAGGGGAATGACCTCTGTAAGTGTTTTCTCTGTGTTGAGGCATGTTTCGGGGGGACGTGTCACTCACTGTCGTATTCACAGGTGCTGGACGTTCCTCTCACGGTTAAGATCCGCACCGGAGTCCAGCAGAACTGCAACATCGCACACAAGCTGATCCCCGAGATGAAGAAGTGGGGCGTGTCACTCGTCACGGTACAAACCTGACACTGGGCTTCTGTAGAAGACACACTGACTTGCTCTTAAAGGAATTAACCGTTAAGGGCACACAATACGTCATTATAGTCACTACATGTTTATGTCTTCTACTAGCAACACTTCAGTTTACTTTTTTAATTAATTTAACTAAAAAATACTGAAATAACTTACTGAACTACAAAAACTGATGCTTTACTCAGTATTTCTGATATTTTCAAATCTCTAGAAATTTAAATCGAAATACATTTATCTTAAGCAGTCCTTTTTTTAAAGCAATTCTGAGTTTATATCTCGCAATTCCCTTTTTTTCTCGCAATTCTGATTTACGTCTTACAATTCACTTTTTCTTGCAATTCTGTTTTTGTGCAATTTCCATTTTTCCCTAATTCTGATTTACATCACAATTCTGAGATCGTTGCACAATTAAAAAAAATTTCGCGCAATTCTGACTTTTTCACAATTACCTTTTTAATCTCGCAATTCTGATTTTGTTGTGCAACAACCAATTTTTCTTGCAAAATCTGACTCTCATAATGCGATTTTTTTTTTCCCTCACAATTCTGATTTACATCTCACAATTGAGTTTGTTGCGCATTTCCCATTTTTTTCTCGCAATTCTGACTTAATCTCACAATTCTGATTTACATCTCGCAATTGAGTTTGTTGCGCATTTCCCATTTTTTTCTCGCAATTCTGACTTAATCTCACAATTCTGATTTACATCTCGCAATTGAGTTTGTTGCGCATTTCCCATTTTTTCTCGCAATTCTGACTTAATCTCACAATTCTGATTTACATCTCACAATTGAGTTTGTTGCGCATTTCCCATTTTTTCTCGCAATTCTGACTTAATCTCACAATTCTGATTTACATCTCACAATTGAGTTTGTTGCGCATTTCCCATTTTTTTCTCGCAATTCTGACTTAATCTCACAATTCTGATTTACATCTCACAATTGAGTTTGTTGCGCATTTCCCATTTTTTTCTCGCAATTCTGACTTAATCTCACAATTCTGATTTACATCTCGCAATTGAGTTTGTTGCGCATTTCCCATTTTTTCTCGCAATTCTGACTTAATCTCACAATTCTGATTTACATCTCGCAATTGAGTTTGTTGCGCATTTCCCATTTTTTCTCGCAATTCTGACTTAATCTCACAATTCTGATTTACATCTCACAATTGAGTTTGTTGGGCATTTCCCATTTTTTTCTCGCACTTCTGACTTAATCTCACAATTCTGATTTACATCTCGCAATTGAGTTTGTTGCGCATTTCCCATTTTTTCTCGCAATTCTGACTTAATCTCACAATTCTGATTTACATCTCGCAATTGAGTTTGTTGCGCATTTCCCATTTTTTCTCGCAATTCTGACTTTATATCTCACAATTCTTTTTCATCTCGCAATTCCTTTTTTTTTACTTGCAATTTTTATATTCTCTCATAATTCTTACTTTCTAAGTATACATCTGGCAGTTCTGATTTTTTTCTTGCGAGTTTATGTCTCACAATTAGAATTGTACTGGAAAACAGGGCAAAAACATTTAGGAAGCTATTGATTTTTTGACTTAATGAATTTAAGACTTTGTTCTGATTCAAGACCTTTTAACGATTCAATCATCGTTTACTCGCCGTGATCAGGCCGTGTTTGTTTCTCCGCAGTTACACGGCAGATCACGCGAACAGCGTTACACGAAGTCGGCTGACTGGGAATACATCGACACCTGCTCAAAACTGGCCGCTCCTGTACCATTGTTCGGTAAATACACTGACGCAGACAGAAGATGCAGATTCGAGTGCAAACGTTTGACAGTGCTGCTGTTTCCTGCAGGTAACGGAGATATCCTGTCGTATGAAGACGCCATGAAGGCCAGAGAGACTGGAGTGTCTGGGATCATGGTGGCCAGGTCAGTCTGCATCATCATCATCATCATCATCATCTGTAACGGCTCTGAATGAACTACTTCCTGTTTGCAGGGGTGCGCTGATCAAGCCGTGGCTCTTCACTGAGATCAAGGAGAACAGACACTGGGACATTTCCTCCGGAGAGCGTCTGGACATCCTGCGAGACTTCACCAACTACGGCCTCGAGCACTGGGGCTCCGACACGCAGGGCGTCGAGAAGACACGCAACTTCCTGTTGGAGTGGCTCTCCTTCCTGTGCAGGTGATGGGTTTAATATATATATCTCAGGTTCCTTTGAGATTTTCCTATAGGGTTTTAGAAAGGGTTTTTCAATTTATGAGCCTGTAATGAACATAACTTGATATTTTGTTCTACAATAATATGAGAAACTCTTTGTATTTGTGTTGTGTTCAGGTATATTCCTGTGGGTCTGTTGGAGCGCGTCCCGCAGAAGATCAACGAGCGTCCGCCGTTCTACATGGGCCGAGATTACATGGAGTCTCTGATGGCCAGCCAACACGTGGACGACTGGATCCACATCAGGTCAGTTTACAGTCTTTCTGATCAGAAACAAAACAGTTAAGGAATGCAATAAAAAGATCCTGGATCTGCTGCTTAAAACATGAATCAAACAGATCCAGTTAGTCTAATATTGTTAAATGTATTAATACATGTCTATGTATTTTTTGCAGTGAGATGCTGTTGGGTCCCGTACCTAAAAACTTCAGTTTTCTGCCCAAACACAAAGCAAACGCTTATTAATGACTTCCAGCTGCAGTTAAAGTCTATGGTTATTGAACAGAATGCTTTTTATTTTCATTATACATCTAGTTTATGGATTTCATGATTTAAGTGGAAGCTGTTTATATTCAGGTTGAGTTTTAAGTGTGTGTGTGTGTGACGCTGAATGTTTAAAGCAGAACGGATCGACAGAATAAAACTGTAAATCATGATGTTCTTCTGCCTTCACTGATGATTTAATTAAAGAGAATAAAGTCAGATACTCACTAATGACTGCAGCTCACATTTAATCACCTGTTGCATCTGAAGAGATCATGTGCTTTAGTGAAGAACACACATTGACATGGCATTTTGTACAATTAGCATTATATAATGAACGCACAACAAGAGTGTTTTAACTGTGCCAGTGTTTATTATTAATGATCAGTGATTTCATTCAGATTACACAAACTCAGACAACTCACTGAATTTAGTGCTTTTATTAAACGAATGCCAAATGTTCTGTGATACAAACCCTCAGGCTGCACCAATCACAGCCTCCGAAGATCATGTGGGCGGAGCTACTGTCAGAGGAGGAGGGGTTTGTCACACACAAACACAAATGTGAAACTGACCTCTGACCTGTGATTTTAGGCAGTGAAAATTCAAATTCAAGTCTGTTTCTGCCACCAAATGTAAAAAACTATATATATATTTTTGTCTCATAATATATAGAGAAAAAGTCTTGTGCAATATAAAGTCCAAATTGTTATATAAAAATATTTCACAATTACTCTTCTAAGACGTGATGGAAACAGACTTCCATAGTAAATGATCTAAAAACCAGTCATGGAGTTTCTTTAAGGTTGCTTTGCATCAAAAGTTTAGAAGAATAAAAATATGCATTTTTTTTTGCATTTGAAATGCAAATTGTGAATATTTGACTATATTAAAGCTTCAGCAGTCACCAGTACTTCTTCTAGGGTCTTGACATCTTCTGTCTTCATCAGTGATTCCTAACATACACTGATCAGTCACATGACATTTACAAGTCAAAGAAACCTGTCGTGAAACATGAGATTTAGAGAGTCAGTGTCAGCATCATCACCTCTGACCTCTGACCTCAGGTCTGTCATGTAAGGCACAGATCAATACAAACACGTTATATCTCATTAATGCAGCTCAATAATGTCAGTCTGATGCGATGCTGTGAGAACACGCTCCTGTCAATGAAACACAAACACACTTAGAGAACTGCATTATTATTGCAATATATTTACTGGACACATAATGTGAATTACTCGTTTGCATAAAGTACCAATATAATGTTCAGATAACCTCCAACTTGTCTTAGATCCCCAAAATGTTTGTGAAATGTAAAAATTAAATTGCGATCAAGGAATATGCAAAAAAAAAGGATATGATTTTGTATTCTCAAAACATTTCTTAACACCCTTTATCTTTTTTTCTTAAGATTATCTAATCTTAGTCTAATCCAAAAGGCAATGGAAAATCTGTTTTTTTGAGGGAACAAAAATAGTGTTCAAATTGAAAAATAGCAAATTATTTGAAAGATAATTGGATGCCAAATGCTAATGCAACATAATGAGATTTATGCGGTATATACTGTGCATGCTCATCTTTTGTTGGACATTGAGCTTATTTACAAAAATAATTAAAAGCCAGTGGAATAAAGTAGAATTTGCGTGTGTGTGTGTGTGTGTGTGTGTGTGTGTGTGTGAAGGGAACCAAAAATGCATTAAAACAATGCAAAAATAAGTTTTTATTTAGAAGTTAAGTGTAGGCCAATGATATGAAGTGTGCAATATCTAGTACACCGTGTGCAGGAGTCAGTGCTAGTGTTCGTTCCGTGTGGGTCGTGTCCTGGGGTCAGAGGTCAGTAGCTGTGTTTGGGGTGCGAGGGCAGGTGTAGTGTTTTGGGGGGTATGTATGTGGGTTTGGGGGGTATCTGTGGTTTGAGTGACTCTGTGCGTCTGATGATAGCCGTGCGCTGCAGGTGTGGCGGCTCGCTGTAGCTGTGCTGTCGTGTCAGACACGAGCTGCCTGTGATTAACGGACGCTGTATCTCGTAGATGTTTCCCGCCGGCGCTGACTTCTGGTTGAATCGGTGCTGGCGTGCGGTCGTGACGCCGTTGCCCATCTTTATAAGGACGTGGCGCTGCGAGGAGCCCGGCTGCTCGGGAAGAGTCTCTCGTGGAATCTGCTGAAGCGCCGAGGTTTCGGCCGTCTCTTTCAGGCAGCTGTAATATGATGTTGGGGTGTGCAGCGAGCCGGAGTCGCCCGGGAATAAAGATGAAGTCATAATGGTGATAACTGGATTGTGTGTGTGTTTTAATACATCATCGTCGTGGCCCTCTGAGGGCGTGTGCTTGCTGGGAAGCGTCTGATTGGTGGGAAACACCTGCAGGGTGGAGTTGTAGGTGTGGCTTCTCTCCCATTGGCTGTGTAAGTTCTTGATTGGCAGCTCGGGCGTCAGATCCGGGGTGGGCAGGTTGGAAACCAGCTCCTCGTCTTCAGTGGTGTGTGGTTTTACGGGCGTCCCGGAGCTGTAGATCTGAGAGGATGTGAGGTCGTTCTTGTCTGGTTTGGGGTCTAAGAGGCGGTTGAGTTTGGCGAGGCTGGTGAGCGCGAGCGATGCCTCCGGCTCCTGTGATTGGTGGGATCTCTGACCGCAGTAACAGGACACCAGCACGCCCGAGACGACGGCACCCAACACGAACGCCACCAGCACACACGCCCCCAGAAGAGAGAAGTGGAAGCCGTCGCTGAGACCCGCTGCATCAGGAAGCTGCTTCACACCTACACACACACACACACACACACACACACACACACACACACACTCATGTCATTCTCTAAGCTCTTTTCTTTTGTTCCTAAATATTTTGCCTTAAGGATTTAAATAAACTAGATGTGTGTGAGACTGACCGGAGGCTGAATCCACCGCTGAGCTCACATCACTTCCTGCTGCTGACATACAGTCACAGAAGAGATCAGCACTCGCTCAGTAGTTAGTATTACATTTGTTTTTAACAGATCTGATATATCAAATCACTGCACTGCACATGACATCATTTCCTTGTCTGTGACCCTGGGCCACAAAACCAGTCATAAGGGTCAATTTTTCTAAATTGATTGATATGCATCATCTGGAAGATGAATAAATCATCTTTGCATTGCTGTCTGGTTTGTTTGTTAGGAGGGCAATATGTGAAAATCTGAGGATGCAACAAAATCTAAATATTGAGGAAATCATCTTTAAAGTTGTTCAGATGAAGTTCTTAGCAATGCATATTACTAATCAAGAGTCTTAAATATTTACGGTAGGAGATTTACTAAATATCTTCATGGAACATGATCTTTATGCTTTTTGGCATCTATAAATCTATAAATCATGTATGGAAAAATCTATAATCGTGTCCCACACAATGTATTGTTGGCTATTGCTACAAATATACCTCAGACTTAAGACTGTGCTCCAGGGACACAAATGTTCAATGAGAAACTAATCAAGAACAATATTTACATGTAT
>NC_081779.1:423319-428319 GCF_963082965.1 Carassius carassius
CTGTGTTGTCTGTTTTAATTTGAATACAAATTTATTACCATAAACATTAATAATAAAATGAAACCATAAAACATTAACAATTGAATTATCTTTTGAAATGCAGATTTAAATATTACTTTTCTCTTTTTTTTTGTAAACTAAATGCTGCACAACAGAAGGTTTACAAATAAAATTAAAACATGGAAAAAAAAGTGTGAGATATTGCTTAAAAGATAATGTTTGAATAATTGTATTATTATCATCATGAGGTCCATGTTTTCTGTGTGTTACCTGCTGTGGGATGATTTTATCGACTGCAGTAGTGAGATTCACAACAAATACATGGTCTCTAAACAGGAGAAAAACACCAGAAAAAAATGTCACATTGTGTTTCTCCAGCTGTATTCATTTAAAATATATCACTGTCTACTAGCACCACGTTTCTTGAAAAGCCATCCAATCCAGGCATGTGTTTTGGTGAACAGCCTGATCTTGGACTGAATACCTGGCAGCGATGTACAGCATGTGCTGGATCCGGATCATGAGCTGATAGTCCAGACCCAGACGCTCCGAGCCGTTATTAAACACCAGACCCTGAAAACTGGGATACAGGTGCGAGTCTGTGGAGCACGAGAGACAACTCATTCACAAACAGATCGGAGCAAACTCAACTCTCCTTTATAAAATACAAGCAGTGTTCATTGATCAATTGCTGTTCTTCGTTTCTAGGTAAAGTCTGGAATCAGGGTTATTATAGTTAAGAGAAAAACACAAAAAACAGACACAAAGGATTACGAATTCAGTGCTGTTTTCCAGGATCTTTAGTGTGCGCACGCTTCAGGTGAACACGCTCAGAAAAAGTGCACATCAGAACAGCATGAGAATGAAGTCTAACCGAAAGGCTTTAAAGCACATGAAAATAATATAATAACATCTGATGTTAGTGTATGTGTTGAATTGAGACGAGATGCCAGAACTGTGACTGAATGAATCAATGTGCGCTGTACTGTTTCTTCAAAACCAGATCGTCCACAATCAAACATCATAATATCACACAGACATGAGTGCAATAAACACAATCACTCCTCTCAGAGATCCTGTCAGTCATGTGACTCACCTTCCAGACGCACCACACTGATTGGCTGCAGGTCCCTGGGAAAGGGCGTGGCAGAAGCAATGACTGGGAGGAGCCAGGCTAAAGAGACCATCGTCACGACAACAGAGTAACGCCATGACCTGTCAATCATCTGCAAAGGAAACCAGACGCAGACAGAAAAGCTGTTGTGAGATCATAGTCTGACTCTGAATGTGATGAAACGCAAAGATGGATGCTGCATAAATCAAAGACAAAATCGCATGGAGCATTTTTTTTTGTGATGGACTGGTAAATCAAAGCACATGTTCATAAGATTTGAATGGACTTGGATACTAAATGATCCTATAACAATCTGAGATTTAAAAACTGATTCGACCTGAAGCTAATCTGCCAAGAGGCTTTGCTTTGAGTGTGTGTCGGTGGGAGACACTTTAGCTAATTAATGGCTAATCAGAGCTAATCTTCCATTAGACAGATGAAGCGGGACACAGGAGATGGGGGTATAATCTGGATTTTCTTCTGTACAGGATTATTGAATTAAAACATTTATATACTAGAAGCTAAAATGCTTGAATTCTCCATTCATTAAATTGCATTACAGGCCTGTAATTAACTATAACATTCAGGCAATTAATAAACCACAGAGAACCAATTACACAGATTACTATACAAAATGTTTAAGTGTCATTTACTCTTAAAAAGATAAACACATAAAAGCATCTGACAGTTGGCATGAAATTAGAGAGGAAACACCTCAATATTTATTCTACAGAATGCAAAAAATATACATATATATTTTTGGCATTTTTGCAATTGAAGAGTATGTTTAAGAAATATTGAGAGTGTGTAACTTGCCATTTCTAATTTGTGAAATTTGCTATTCATTCCTGAGTTTCCAGCGACTAAATACAGTCAAAACCAGATCAAAACAACCAAAAACAGAGCAACCACATCCAAAAACACCACATTTAAGAGCTCCAAGACAAAGTCAAAGAGGAAATACAGGGCTCATGAACGCACAGATAAGAAAACATTCTTACTAAAGCAATGACTGCAATAACAACAGAGAAAGAGTTCACGTTTAGTGCTTATTTGACACGTTTTATTATGTTCCTGCAGCTCTGATTTCTTTGGGCTCATCTGGTGAAATCTCTTGTCACGTTGGATGGGAACATTTGACAAACGAGCGTTTCTGAGCTCTGGCACTTTGAGCTCCAGGACATCAACCTCTCTGGCTTAAATCTATTCCAGTGTAGCTTTGGCTAATGTTTCAGGTCACTGTCCTGCTGGAAGACAAACGTCCCAGAGCTCCTGCGATTTACAGCATGCATTCCTCCAGTATTTCTGTATTAGTTTAGCAGACCGTGACGCACTGAAGTCATCATAAGGAGCGTTACAGAGAAGTCCACTCTCAAATAAAGCTCTATGATACTAAAACAACATTAAATTGTTGTTTAATTAGGGTTTCAGACTCATTTTTCTGAGATGAGATGTTGCATCAGAGGGTCATTTTATTCCCCACCAGATTCTCAGATTGAAATTGCACTTTGAGAATCATTTAATAATTGAGAGACAGAAGTCATATAATAAACACTCAGCTGTTGTATTTTAACACACTATCAGTGTTAAGAGAAACGCTGCGTCCAGACCCACATACTATCGCCTGTGCTGAGATAGATTTTACAGGACTCTGAGATATAGTAAACACTTCGGGAATGTTCCTCTGTCCTGCTCTTTTCCAGGAACACTTCAGTCGGAGTCGTTCTCTGGTCTGTAGTTTTTGACTGCTGTCTAGTCAGCCGATGATTGAACAGAGTTTACAGGAGACTCAAGGTGGTTTCAGGTGATGCAATGCTACTTTCCTCCAAATTTGATGAAGAAACAAACTCATCTACATCTCGGATGGCCTAAAGATGGACACTTTAATTTTTGGGTGGACTATTCCTTTATGACGTGAAGAAGTGTATCTGTAGCGGCTCTCACGCTCTCAGTAAAAATACTCCGCACCTTTGACATAAAGCAGCCGTTTGCTTCCTTCCAGAGCCCAGACATGTCTCTGATGTTTCCTTCTCTTTTAACTTGCACTGGCACTCTTGGACCCAAAAATATCCAGTGAGCATCCAGTGGTAGTTACTCTACTCTATAAACACAGTTTTAAGGCCTTAACGGTTGGTCTGTGTAAACATGCTAGATGCAGCGTTAGGGGCCGTTCACACACAGTGTGTTTTTGCATTCCACCGCGCAGCATTTTCATTGTTTTTTCTTTCTAAACATGCACTAGATGGACGTCTTTGACTGTTGAGCTTGGGCTACACAACTATTGCAATGTCTTGCACATAACAATGCATCATAAAAATGCACTGCTTAAGTTATAAGAGGTTACATTTTTAAAAACTGAAATAAATTTCCCATTCCACTGCCCTGCATCTTCCGTTTTCAAAAGCAAAAGCATCTTTTGTGCAGATCTTATGTGTTTTTGGATTCCACCGTTCTGCTTTTTTATTCTTTTTTATGTAACTGTGCACTAGATGGATATGTTTGGTGCTCACATCCTGCATCTTTTGCAATGTCTAATTAAAAGTAGTTCAACTTTTAAAAAAACTCATATGTTTTTAAATGTGTTTTGTTTATGAATGGCTCCCAAGCATTGTATTTTTAAGACGCACTGATAGTTAATAGATATTCTTTTGAAAATGCATTGTCTAAATGAAGAGTTAAAATTACATTTAAAAACAATACTGTAATTTACACACTCTCACATTATCTTAAACTCATTTGACCACTCTTTTCATATAATGAAGACTGGTATCCAGACTTTATGTCGGCTGTTGAGTTCAGATTACTTTTCACTTGAAACAGAAGATAAATATATATATTTCACTCTTTTATATTTTCTTATTTTTTTTGTTTAGTAGAAGTCAAAACTAATTAGGTTAATTTATACTAATATTCTTCAAAATATCTTTTGTATTCGGCAGAAGAAAAAAAAACAAGTCACAAAAGATTTGTCATTTCTGGGAAAACTTTCCCTTTGACCCCAGTGTTAGGGTTAGTTAGGGTGAGGGTCCGGGATAAACTATGACTCGAACCCCAGCTTTCTCCCTAATGACCTTCATGATGTGGAATTCAGGGGGAGTCAATTCAGTCTTTCTCTCTCTCTGTGCTGAGATCAGAGAACCAACAGAAACTCTACAAGTGTTCCTGGAATGCTGGAGTGGGCCGAGAGACAGAGAGAGAGAGAGAGAGAGAGAGAGAGAGAGAGAGAGAGAGAGAGAGAGAGAGAGAGAGAGAGAGAGAGCGAGAGAGAGAGAGAGACAGAGAGACAGAGAGAGAGAGAGACAGAGAGACAAGATGAACAGGAAGAAAACAACAGGGCAAACATGCAGAAGACACACTACAGATAAAGGCCAACACTAATACATTAATACATTACATTAATAACGGATACGTTTGTAGCTCAAGACGTAGATTTACCATTTATATTAAAGATTTAGTTTGTTTCATGTAATTTACAATAACAACTAATACATTTGTAGCTCAAGACTAACATTTATATTTTAGATTTATTTAAATTACTCTAATAAACATGTAGCTCAAGTAACATTTATAGTAAAGCTTTAGATGTACATTTAACGTTTTAAATGTACAGTTTATGTAATTTACACTAATAACTTATAGATTTGTTGCGCTACTTAGGTTTACCATTAAAGGTATGTTTAATGGAATTTACACAAATATTTTGATCAAGACTTAGATTTACATTTATCTTTCATTTAGATTGGGGTGTAAGAAAATATTGATACACGTGAGTATCGTGATATTTTGTTTGGTGATACTGTATCGATTCTCAAAAATGCAATATCGATATTTAAAAAATATATATAAAATTCTTTATAAAAAAGATTCGTGGCAGTTGTTACATTCT
>NC_081779.1:433319-450564 GCF_963082965.1 Carassius carassius
TGTCACTCCTTGTTTCCTCTTCACCCTCTGATTCAATGCCTGCCCCACAGGCCTCACCATCTGACTCGCTCCCTTCTATGATCACTCCTTCCTCTCGTTCCACTGGGAGAAACATACACTGCGTCAAAAGGTTCCTATGAACCACTCTCTCCGCTCCCCCATCCTCTCGTCGCACCACGTACACAGGCAAACCAGGTTGCTTCTTTACCACAACATATGGCTGTCTCTCCCATCGATCTCCCAGCTTCTGCATCCCCTCCACATGACAGACCTTGACTAAGACCCTATCCCCAGAACTAAAGTCTTCACTCTTGGCCTTTTTGTCATAATACTTTTTCTGCTGTCTTTTTGCCAGCAGAGAGGTCTGATTAGCCAGGGCATAGGCCTGCGACAGGGTGTCATGCAGGGCCTGGACATACTCGCTGTATTCACATGGCAGGGTTGTTGTGGTGGACCCGAAGATGAGGTCCACTGGGAGCCTGGGGTGTCTACCAAACATAAGGTAGTATGGGCTATATCCAGTGGAGTCATGTTGCGAGCAGTTATATGCATGTGTCATTGAATCTACATACTCATGCCACCGGGGCTTTAGATGCAGATCCGGTGTTCCCAGCATGTTCATTAGGGTACGGTTGAATCTTTCGGTGGTCCCGTTGCCCTGGGGGTGGTAGGGTGTGGTGTGGGTTTTAGTGGTCCCAATACACTTGCATAGCTCCTTCACTATTGCACTTTCAAAGTTACGGCTTTGATCTGTGTGTAATTTAGCAGGGAAACCGAAACGGCAGAAGAAATTCCTCCACAAGACCCTGGCCACTGTGACTGCCTTTTGGTCCCTGGTGGGGTAGGCCTGTGCGTAACGAGAAAAGTGATCCGTAACAATGAGCACATTCTCCATACCACCCTTGGACTTCTCCAGCTTTAAGAAGTCAACACAAACCAGTTCCATGGGGGCACTGGTATGGATACTGACAAGGGGAGCCCTGACATTGACCGTGGGAGTTTTCCTAAGACAGCACCTCTCACACTGTTCGCACCAAGCCTTGATCTCCTGAAACATTCTTGGCCAGTAAAATCTTTCCCTTATCATCTGTAGTGTCCTCTCAAATCCCAGATGCCCTGAGTCATTGTGAAGGGCTGTTTTGACAGTTTCACGCAGCCTCTCTGGTAGTATTAGTTGCTCCACCACCCCTTTATGGCAGTCTCTGATGCTGCGGTACAGGATCCCTTTTTTTACCACTAACCTCCTCCACTCTTTTAGGAGGAGGCCCCCAGTGGTGCCCACTTTCATCCTCTCGCTGTGGCTTGGTTTGTGGTTTTTGCTCTTAAAGTGGAGGATGGGACCGATAACTGTGTCTTCCTTCTGTCCCACTCGAAGCTCCTGTGTGGTCATAGCAGGTAGAGCCTCCATCCCCACATCCACATACGCCTCACTGGCCTCCAGTGACTGACCGCTTTCAGGCTCCTCTGTGACTGCTGCTATGTACTTTCCTGAGCCCTCCCCAGGCTCCTGTGTGGTATGTGCCTCCTCATGTCTCTGTTCACCCGCCCTCACCTGTTGCGGGCATGACTGCAGGGTCTCCGCCACTTCCTGATTGGACATACGTGAGAGGGCGTCAGCGTTAGAGTTGTCCTGTCCCCTCCGATACTGGATGTCAAAGTCAAATATGGAGAGATGAGAAACCCATCGCTGACCTGTGGCGTCGAGCTTGGCTGAGGTCATTACATATTTCAGAGGGTTATTGTCGGTCAGAACAGAGAACTTGCGCCCGTAGAGGTGGTCATGGAACTTATCTGTCACGGCCCACTTGAGCGCGAGGAACTCAAGCTTGTGTGCTGGATACCTCGTCTCAGGTGGGCTTAGGCCTCTGCTCGCATACGCAATGACCCTTTCCACTCCATCTTGTACCTGCGCTAGCACAGCACCAAGCCCCATTCCTGAGGCATCAGTCTGCAGCAGAAAGGGTTGACTGTAGTCTGGATAGCCAAGCACTGGTGCATTTATCAGCTTATCTTTTAAAGACTGAAAGGCCTCCTCACAGTCGGCAGTCCACAGAAATGGCAGGTCAGGGCCTGGGCTTTTCTGGATCTCTCTTTTCTTCTTTCTAGGGTCACCGGAGGTAAGGCGGTATAATGGAGCAGCCAGGTTAGAGTATCCCTTAACATACCTCCTATAGTAGCCCGCAAACCCCAAAAACCGGAGCACTTCCATACGATTAGTAGGCCTCACCCATTCCTTGACCTTACTGATCTTCTCTGGGTCTGTCTTGATGCCCTCTGCTGACACCCAGTGACCCAAGTACTGCACTTCCTTCCTTACAAGCTGGCACTTGGAGGGTTTCAATTTTAAACCATGCTCCCTAAGTCTATCAAACGCCAGCTGGAGCCTCTCTAGATGCTCATTAAAGGACTTCGAGAAAATTATAATATCGTCAAGGTAGATAAGTAGATGGGTGAAATTTAAGTCCCCAAAACAGGATGTCATCAGCCTTTGAAAGGTGGAGGGTGCGTTTTGCAGCCCAAAAGGCATTCTATTGGCCTCAAACAGACCCATGGGAGTGCTGAATGCTGTCTTGTACTTATCATGTTCTGCGACCTCTACCTGCCAGTAGCCCGATGTAAGGTCTAGGGTGGAAAAGTACTTTGCTTGCCCCAAAGCCTCTAGAGCTTCCTCTATCCTTGGCAGAGGGAATGCGTCTCGGGTGCTGCAGGCGTTGAGCTTCCGGTAGTCGATACATAATCGAAGTGATCCATCCTTCTTGGTCACCACCACCACAGGGGATGCATACGGACTTTTACTGGGGCGAACGACTCCTGCTGTCTCCATGTCCATCAATAACCGCCTCACATCTTGCCACTGGGAGGGGGGTATTTTGCGGTACGGCAGTCGGAAAGGCCTCGGGTCAACCAGCGGAATCTCATGCTGTACAGTTGTGGTGTGACCATAGTCCATGGGATGCTGGGAGAACACATCTGCGTTTTTATCCAGCAGATCCTTGAGTAGAGCACATTGGTCCTCACTTTCAACCGCTGCTTCACTTAGGTCAACCCTGCAGCTAGCCACCACTTGGTCTAGACTTAGACATGCCCCTTTGTTCCCAGCTTCGCCATGCTTTTTATCTGGGAACTCCACCACCTTGTCCACAAGAACTGCGCTGGCCAGATTTGTGTGTCTTTTGATTGTAATGACTCGCTGGGAAAGATTCATCACTCTAACTGGAGCACAAACCTCTTTTCACATTTGCAAGCACTTTGGCCACCAGGATGTCCTGGGGGAGTGGCAAGGAGGGATGGCTTTCTATCAGGGCTGTATAAATCTTCCTTTGGGGACCAGTTTTAATCCTACACATTAAATCCATCTCTTTTCCACCAGGGATGTTTATTGTACAGCCAGTGTAAACAGTAGGGCCTACAACGCCATGCATTTCACTTTGCTCGGCGCTTCCCACCCTCAGTAAGGCTGTGTACCACTCTGGATGCTTCTCTTTGACCTGGTACAGAAACTGCGGGCCATAAGCTGCTTGAAGATGGGTTCGGGAGGCTCGAATGACATTGGTTCCCACCAACAGAGGGACTGACGATCGATAGTCAGAATCCGGAACGACGAAGGTAGGTACAGCCTTGAGCTCTTTCCCCAGCACTTTAAGGTCAATGTGTAAGACGCCCTGATACGGCACGGTCTGACCTGCTGCACCCTCTATTTGTATTTTAGAAGGCTGTAGCTGCTTCATTTTTAGAGCTGGGTGGCTCTGCCAGTAGTTGTGTGTAATACTGGTGATCTGCGAGCCAGAGTCAATTAGAGCCCTGCATGCCTTTCCATTGACTTCTACTTCCCCTTCATTCCTGGGTCCCACTAGTGGTGTTTCCCCTCCTTCAGTGCAAATCCTCTTGACAGGTGCCATGGGTACTAAA
This sequence comes from Carassius carassius, assembly GCF_963082965.1. Lineage (NCBI taxonomy): Eukaryota > Metazoa > Chordata > Actinopteri > Cypriniformes > Cyprinidae > Carassius > Carassius carassius. Next base: position 437,229 of record NC_081779.1, read on the forward strand.
CGTTTAAATGTTGAGCAGAGTGCATGTGTCCATCAGCAGAAACATTAGGCTGCTGAGCTTCAGCTGGGCTCTGATCTGGAAGCACTGCTCGACACACTCTGGCTGTGTGGCCCGGAGCATACGTTTTCTTTGCTGCACTACGCATCTGAAACTTCTTAGTTTCTCTAGTTAGACTTCGGAGCTCTGCCTGCAGCTCTCGGAAGCTGAAGAGCCTGGGTGCCATTGGTGCGATTCTGGTGTACACCTCCTCGTCGGAGAGGCCTCTCATGAACTGCCGTGTTAGTTTGCTATCTCGATCCAGGAAGGGCTTACCTCCTCTTTGCTTCTCCTCTACTGTTCTCAACTTTGCCTCCAGTGCTATGGCATAAGAACAAGCAGACTCCCCTGAATTCTGGCTCCGCTCGTAGAAGTCAGCCAGAGGATCTAGGGATCCTCGAGTGTCACTGTATTCAGCCCGCAGTTCCTCCAGCGCTTTCTCAGGGGTCTGATCATGTGGAGGTAAGTTAAGGATGAGATTTCGGGCTTCACCCCCCAGGTGTCGCACAACAGTGGAGAAGCGGAGGTGCATTGGGAGCTCTATTGCCTCCAAGAGATATTGCATGTCGCGAATCCAGTCTTCCACCAGTATCTTACAGTCTGGATTTCCTGTGAAGACTTGAACATTTTTCACCTGATGAGTTTGCATGAAACCTCCATAGGCTGTCATAGGAAGGCACTGGTTGGCGACTGCTCGAGCAGGGGGCATGAATTGTGTCACGTGTGGATGGGCATACTGGCTGGCAGATGCAGGCACAGGGGGGGCTGGAGAAGGGTGGTATGGAGAATGAGCGTCAACATGCATGTTGAGGTGGGAAGCTGGAATCACTGTCCGTTGAGGAGATAGCTCAGGAGGAGCATCAGTGGCTGCCTGGTCTAACGCTACCCGAGGGCTGTGTTGAGTTATGTTGGGAGCCCATGCATTTGCAGATGGGGCTAGTGGGGTGGCTCCACTATAGCCTGGAACTGGAGTTGTGAGAAATGTGGCCTCAGGGGAATGCACTTGAAAGGCCTGCTCAGCAGCTACGTGCTTAACCGTAGTATTCATCACTGGTGGGCTCGGAAGACTCTGTGCGGGCACATATGGGGGATATGAATAACTTGGGTAAACCTGGGGGCCAGGCCTAATAGGCTGGGCTGGATGTGGCACAGCAACTGGGTAGGGTTGGAGCGACTGCTGCACAACTGGCCTCTCAACAATGACATGATGTAGGGAATCTTGCCAAGGCATAGCTTCCGAGGGCCCATGTCTACTGCGTTTGCGAACAGAGGCATCAATCGTCATATCTATCTGGCCACCTGGTCTTGCATCTGGGCTGTTGTCGAAACAAAGTGGCGGTACCTGCCCTGAGGCCCCAGGGCCTGTCAACCTTCGTGCATGGGCTGGCGTCACATACTGGTCAGCATAGGGCGCGTTCATAGGGGCTGGTGGGCCAATGGTGACATGCCCCGCTGGCGTCGGGAGACTAGATGCACTAGTGGAGGAGCACTGTATGTCTTGTGGGGAGTTTGCATAGGTCTGCGACATCTTAAAATCACAATGTGTTTAATATGTACGAGCAGGTTATGTAATGTAATGCAATGTAATTAGGTTCTAAGAGATGTTGAATCTATGTAGAATAATGCAAACCCATATAAATAAATTTGTTCTAAAGTAAGCTATATGTTTCAGTGAGGTGAGCACAATGAAAATGTAACCAGCTTATCCAAGAAAGTTAACTGCTCCTCAACTAAAATTAAAAGTTTAAACTTAAACGGTTTAAACTAAAGTCTCACTGAGTATTAAGCAGATGCACAGTAACCTTTTTCAGTAAATAGTTTCCCAAATCTCAATAGAAAAAAAAACTCACTTTTCAATAAAACTATCAAATAAGTTTTACATCACAGCAAATATTTAAAACAGTTAAATAACAGTTAAGTTACCCAGCAGACTGTAAAGGATATAGCTGTGATGGCAGATATGTAACCCCAAAATCACCAGTCCTGTTATGAATTTCAGTTTGTTAATATAGTTCAGTATTCAAACCACTGGCTGTAGAATTCTCTTCCTCTTCGGTCTAGAAGTGCCACAATCCGGGTCACGGCACCAAAGATGTAACCCTTTTTCTCTCTCTCCACACGCTCACTGGACTCTAGCACCTCCGTTGCTCTGCGTTGTGTTATATGTTCGTGGGTGGTGGTAGAAAGCGGAGACTCAAACACAGAGTGGTTCAGGATTGTGGCTTGACCGTTTATTCCACAGCACGGCATCTATAGCGTTGACAACATGAACTCAACTTAAGTTTTAAACCAGCAAAGTACAACATATTTCAATGCATATGCAATTCAACAGTAAGCTTGTGTTGCTTGTTTTATCATACATTATCCACCATGCATTAATCACATTTTACAGAAAAAAAAAACAAACCATTTCAACTCTCTATTAATATGCATTTAGGTCTTATACAGTTTAAAACACAAAATATCTTAATTAACTGATCTTTAGTGCGAAAACAACAACTATATTTTACATTGATTTTCCCCACTACCATTAACATGGCTTACTTATAGCGTTGACAACATGAACTGAGGAAAAGATGACGCAATACTCCTATATCAACGCTACGGTACATGACGAGGCCCAAACAACGCTAAAGGCACTTGAATCTGTTTTAATTCAATAGCGTTATGGGGACACCTTGTGGACAACCCATATATATATATACCGCCTTACATAAATATATACATAAATGACTTAAACACCTATAGCAGACATTTCAAACATCAATGATTATAATGAATGTTTCTGGAAGTAGCACATATGATGTAAGAACATGTAATTCACACTTACATGGACTACTGATACTCTTACAACAGATGCGTCTTAAGTAGTACTTCTTCAGGTCCCATCTGAAATATAATATTTCATCCTGTTTTCTGTATTTGACCTTTAAAGGCAACTTGAATGACACACGATCCTAATAAACACAGATTTTAAACACAAACAACATCCAAAGTGAGCATGAATGATGACTGATGACTGATGACTGCGAGTGCAAGACTATTGATGCAATATGAGGCAATAATACATTGACTGACATTTACATTAACTCGTCCTGTTCCTGAGTGTGTGTGTGTGTGTGTGTGTGTGTAAGAAAAAGAGATTAAGAGTGTGTCTGAATGAGAGAGGTTGTGTGTGTGTGTGTGTGTGTGTGTGTGTGTGTGTAAGAAAAAGAGATTGAGAGTTTGTGTGAATGAGAGAGGTTGTGTGTGTGTGTGTGTGTGTGTGTGTTAGAGAGAGAGAGAGAGAGAGAGTGTGTGTGAGAGAGAGAGAGAGAGAGAGAGAGAGAGTGTGTGTGTGTGAGAGAGAGAGAGAGAGAGAGAGAGAGAGAGAGAGAGAGAATGTGTGCGAGAGAGATTGTGTGTGTGTGTGTGTGTGTGTGTGTGTGTAAGAGAGAAAGAGAGAGAATGAGTGTGTGTGTGTGTGTGTGAGAGAGAGAGAGAGAGAGAGAGAGAGTGTGCGAGAGAGAGAGATTGTGTGTGTGTGTAAGAGAGAAAGAGAGAGATTGTGTGTGCGTGAGTGTGAGTTCTTTGTTGAAACGGATAATGTAAACTCTGGATATTAAGTACTGACAAACGCATTTTAAGACACACTCACACACATCACAGCTAAACACTCTCACTCAGCAACAGGTGAGCAGATACAGCAGGTGTGTGTGTTTCTACTGATACACTCTTAGAACACCTAGCAACCGCATAGCAACTACTTAGAACACCTCAACAACTGCATAGCAACTACCTAGAACACCCAGCAACCACATAGCAACTACTTAGAACACCTCAACAACCGCATAGCAACTACTTAGATCACCCCAGCAACTGCATAGCAGCTACTAAGGACACCCCAGCAACCGCATACCAACTACTTACAACACCCCAGCAACCGCATAGCAGCTACTAAGAACACCCCAGCAACCGCATAGCAACTACTTAGAACACCCCAGCAACCACATAGCAACTACTTACAACACCCCAGCAACCGCATAGTAACTACTAAGAACACCCCAGCAACCACAGAGTAACTACTTAGAACACCTCAGCAACCGCATAGCAACTACTTAGAACACCCCAGCAACCGCATAGCAACTACTTACAACACCCAGCAACCGCATAGTAACTACTTAGAACACCCCAGCAACAGCATAGCATCTACTTAGAACACCCCAGCAACCACATAGCAGCTACTAAGAACACCCCAGCATCTGCATAGCAACTACTTACAACACCCCAGCAACCACATAGCATCTACTTAGAACACCCAGCAACCGCATAGCAACTAATAAGAACACCCAGCAACCGCATAACAACAACTTACAACACCCCAGCAACCACATAGCAACTACTTAGAACACCTCAGCAACCGCATAGCAACTACTTAGAACACCCCAGCAACCACAGGGTAACTACTTAGAACACCCCAGCAACTGCATAGCAACTACGTAGAACACCCCAGCAACCTCATAGCAACTACTAAGAACACCCCAGCAACCGCATGGCAACTACTAAGATCACCCCAGAAACCGCATAGCAACTACTAAGATCACCCCAGCAACCGCATAGCAACTACTAAGAACACCCCAGCAACCGCACAGCAACTACTCAGAACACCCTAGCAACCATAGAGCAACTAATAACAACATCCTAGCCACCTTTCATTGAACTGAACAAACCACATTCCAGATAATTTCAATCTGAATTCAGTTCCGTTTATTTCTTAAATGTGAATCAGGAACAATGATAGAGATACAGACTGATCAGGTCATGTGATCCAGAGAGAAACTGAAGGTTTGAGTTCTCACTTTCGATTGCAAACTTTGGGAGCTTTCCATTTAATCTCATTGTTGATTTTTCACACCTTATGTTTGAAGATGACGTGAAGCTTTAGACGTACTATTTTCAGGTTAGTTTGTGCCTCTGTTCTCACACGTTCAAAACCCTGAATGACATGAAACATCTCTTGAGAGGGAGATTTGAGTCTGAAACTCAAAGTTGAAGTGTGTGAGAGAGACAGAAAGCAGAAGTGACATATCTCCTCCGATCACACAGTTTCCTCTCACAGTTACACAGCGGAAGACGCCACTTCCTCAAAAAGACATAACAGACTCGTTGCAAACACCTCCAACTGCACGACGCAGGTAAACACACTCGCACACGGCTGTACATCTGTATCCGTCCGTGCTCTCCTGTCATCAGGATGGAGGCGTTCAGCTCGAAGGACATGGCCATGAAGGCCCAGAAGAAGATCCTCAGTCACATGGCCAGTAAGTCCGTGGCTCATATGTTCATCGATGACAACAGCGGCGAGGTTCTGGACGAGCTTTACCGCGTCTCCAAAGAGCACTCGGGGAACCGCACTGAGGCCCAGAAGGTGGTGAAGAACATGATCAAGATCGCCGTGAAAGTCGGGGTTCTGTTCAAACATGACAAGTTCAGCGCGGAGGAGCTGAGTGTGGCACAGGACTTCAGGAAAAAACTCCATAATGGAGCCATGACGGCCATCAGCTTCCAGGAGGTACAAACACTCACATTCATCAGTCATATTTACATGCTAATGTTGTGTTATAATTAATCATCAGCAGTACTACAGCTGATAGTCTTTAAGTACCGTGTGTGCGTCGTCCTGCAGCGTTTGTGTGCCATTTCATACCAGCCAGGAAGAAACCACTTAGACACCATCCAGAGTAATCTAGTGGCTAGATAGCAGCTACTCAGAACACCCTAAAATACCATAGCAACTACTTAGAACACCATAGCAACCACTCAGAGCACACTAGCAAACATATAGCAACTACTTAGAACACCCTAGCAACCACATAGTTACCACCCGGAACACCCTAGTAACTGTGTGTTCTAAGTAGCAATCGTATAACAAGTACTCAGAACACCCCAGAAACTGCATAGAAACTACATAGAATACCCAGCAACCTCATAGCAACTACTAAGAACACCCCAGCAACCGCATAGCAACTACTAAGATCACCCCAGCAAACACACTGCAACAATTTAAACCACCCTAGAAACCATATAGCAACTGCCTGGAAAACTCTAGCAATTACACAGAAACCATGCAGGACACCCTAGCAACTGCATAGCAACTACCTAGTACACCCTAGCAACCTCATATCAACTACTTACAACACATAGCAACCACATAGCAACTACTTAGTACACCCTAGCAACCTCATAGAAACTACTTAGAACACCTAGCCACCGCATAGCAACTACCATATTTACTACAAAACTACAAAAAACTACAAAAATACGTCATGATGAGGAAAAAAACATATATAAGTCGCACCGGACTATAAGTTGCATTTATTTAGACCCAAGAACCAGGAGAAAAAATTACCGTCTACAGCTGCGAGAGGGCGCTCTATGCTGCTTAGTGTAGACTACAGGAACACTGAGCAGCATCTCTGACAGCATAGAGCGCCCTCTCACGGCTGTAGACGATAATGTTTTCTGTTATTCCATTTCTCTCTGTTCATGTCAAATTAATTTTGATAAATAAGTCGCACCTGACTATAAGTCGTAGGACCAGCCAAACTATGAAAAAAGTGCGACTTATAGTCCAGAAAATACGGTACTCAGAACAACTCGGCAACCTCATAGCAACTACTCAAAATACCCTAGCAACCATATAGCAACCTCTCAAAAGACCCTAGCAATCACATAGAAACTACTAAGGATACCTTAGCAACTGCACTGCAACTATTTAGCCCTTTCAACCAAACAAAATACACTAGTGACTTTTGGCTCGGACAGGAACACTCATTTTCTTCAGAAAAATGTTAGTAATACCAAATAATAATGTTCTTAAAAATATTTCGAAGCACATTAGCATGCTAAAACCACTCAGAAGACAACATTTTGATTTCAAAATAAATAACCGCACACATGCAACTGTGATAAATGTCCTTCTCTCTCATGTTCCTCATCTTGTACTTATTTATTAGTTTTTGCAACTTCAGCTCTGCTTTTCTGCTGATGCTCTAATCTCAAGAGTTAAGAATAAGGCCAGATAGCACACACACTTGTGCAGGATGTCTGTTAAAGATCTCTTCATCTGGAAACATCTGCTGCGATCTGATACACGTCTTTAAGATGTCAGTTTTACATTCCTTCTGAATCGTAAACATCTTAAAGACATCTTCTAAACGTCTATTTGACATCTGATAGGAAACGTCTTATAGACGTATTGCAGATGAGCAAACACTCTTGCAGATGTCTAATAGACGTCTGAGAACGTGATGTACGTGTGCTATCAGGGAGGACACGTCCCCAGATAACACACACACGTCTCCAAGAGGTCTGTTAAAGATCTCTTGATCTGGAAAGCATCAGTGTCAGAAAAACGCCTTTCAGATGTAAATGTAAAATACATCTTAAATTCATCTTTTCAAAGTCTATTTGACATCTGATAGGAAACATCCTTTAGAGGTGTTGTAGATGAGCAAACACTCTAAAAATCTGACTAGCAGATGTCTAATAGACGTCTCCGTGATGTCACATGTGTTATCAGGGTCGGAATATGTGCAGAAATGTACAAATTTAAAAAAATGCGTTCCTCCTTTTCGATTCTCTCTGTATAAAAGTGTGTTGAATGCATGAATGTCACTCTATAATAACGAGCATTTCCTGATTGTGATCTGCGTCAGGTGGAGTTCACCTTTGATAAGAACGTGATGATGGAGCTGCTGTCCGATTGTCGTGATTTACTGCTGAAGCTGGTGGAGAAGCACCTGACACCCAAATCTCTGGACCGCATCAGACACGTGTTCAACCATTACTCTGACCCAGAGCTCCTCACACACCTGTACGACCCTCATGGCACACTGTGGCCGAATCTCAGCAAGATCTGCATCGGTCTGAACCGCATGATCGAAGAGGGCAAGCTCTGAACACAGAGAGACGCACTGGACTGAAAGACTGGCCTTCAGAGCTTCTGAAGACAGAGACACTGAGCTCAGGGAAGCAGTGAGACACTGGCCTGGACACATCTCTCATGTCTGATTGAGAGATTAGCACTAAACACGACAAGAACACATGCAGCTAATGCTGCACACAACATAAAAAGGAAGATTTAAAGGGTCCACCCAAAAATCAGAATTCTGTCATTGTTTACTCTCCTCATTCTCAGAACGTTCTGGAAAGTTCATCTCAAAGTTATGAGCTAACATTCTTCCATTAGACTTAATTCAAAGTTATGGTCTGTAATAACAGTGGATGTTTTGATTGTTCATAAAACAGTCCCTTAATGGAAATATTTGCAAAACGTTCTTCTGTGCAACTCAAAGAAGTAAATGTAGTCATACAGTTTTGGAACATATAAATGACAGAATTATAATTTTTGGGTGTACTATCACTTTAAAAAGATTTAGATTAAGTTTTTGTTTTTGCATTTTAACTTTCATTTCACCCATAAATATTAACACACAGAACTTACACAACACTGGATTTAATGTACAGTTCCGCCGTGTTTAACAGTAAATTAATTCATTGCTGTTTTCATGTTTATTAGTGACCTGAATAAAGTTTTAATAATAAGTACACTTTTATTGTTTCTCACAGCTTTAGAAGCCTCTTCTTCATCTCTGCAATCTTTTGATATGATCTGGTTTATCTTTTTTTGCACCTCATGTAGCACTGCATCAGTGTCTCATCATTGGATGCTCTGCAGTGAATGGGTGCCGTCAGAATGAGAGTCTGATAAAAACATCACAATAATCCACAGCACTCCAGTCCATCAGTGAACATCTGGAGAAGACAAAACCTGAAACACATCCAGCATTAAGATGATTTTAACTCAAACACAGAGTCTATAATCCATAATAACACTTCCTCCAGTGAAAAAGTGCATCTGCTGTTGTCTCTCACAGATTTGTTTAGAGCTGTTTAAACGCTGCTTGATCTGTGCAGATTTCTCTCCTGATTCAGAACAGAACACTTCTTCACTGGAGGAAGTGTTATTATGGATTATAGACTCCATGTGTTTGAGTTAAAATCATCTTAATGCTGGATGTGTTTCATGTTTTGTCTTCTCCAGATGTTCACTGATGGACTGGAGTGATGTGGATTATTGTGATGTTTTTATCAGACTCTCATTCTGACGGCACACATTCACTGCAGAGCATCCATTGGAGGATCCAGAGGATCAAACTAGAGAAAAAGAAAAGGTAATCACACTTGAGTTCTTTTTTGCCCTTTTTATTGTCATTTTATACAAAAGGAGAGATCAGAAAATGAACAGTTGAGAGCCAGTGCTGGTGATGTGATCCTAAATCCACGAATCTGAGTCGTTCAGAGTGACTCAGAGTCACAAAGAAGCTTTGAATCACTGAATCTGATTCAGTTGACACCTGTATGGTAACACTTTACAAAACAGTCTGTAATTGTTCACTTTACTTGACCTTAACCAAGAATGAGAAATTTTTTGCATTTATTAATCTATGTATTATTGAACGTTACTAAATATTGAAATTAACATTAAGATACAAAAATACAAAAGCAGTATTGTTTATCGCTACTTCACATTGACAAATGAAATCTTACAAGAGTTCATTCTGACAGTTTTGACTGAATTTATCAAAAAATATCCACAAACACAGTCAAACCCGAGTCGTGTGGAGTTAAACACTGTAAAGCAGTCGTTAAGATGCATCTAGGTGGCGACTACGGTCTGTTTGACGACGGCTTTGGGTCGTGTGCTCTTGGGGGGGGCTGCCGGTGAATCACTGACGTCAGTGTTTCCGCTGAAGCTTCCAGAAGCGTTGGGAAAACCGTGCGCCGCGATGTATTTCTGGTAAGCCTCGCGGATGATGCGGAAGGCTCGGGCGTTAGCGTACGGGATGTCCGTCACAGGGTCACGATACAGAGCGGGTTTATGGGTAACAGGACACACCTCCTGAACAGGCTGGGCGGGGCTAGAGCGAGCCGACGGTGCGAAGGCGGAGCTAAACGCCTCATCGTCGCTGAAGGTGATGTATGTGCGGGAGCAAAGAGACCCCGCCCCCTGAGAGGAGGATGAAGAAGTGGGTGTGGCTTGGGGCGTGTCCTGATCCAGCCTATAACAGAAGAGATGAGAAAGTCTTACCATCATGCATCTTGCTCGTATAAAGCAGTGTCTGTCTCTAACGATTACTCTGGTCACCAAGAAATTGGTCAATTATTTTGATGATTAATTGAGTAATTAGTCATTTTTGGGTAATAAAAACAGACCTAAGTGAATTTAAAATAACTTCATCTATATATATAATAGCAATGAAGCAATTAAAAATGTACGTTTTTAAATTAAATACCCACTATTAAAAGATTAAATATTTTATCTGTTTTGCTGCATGTCATTAACTGACATCAGAGAACTGTGAATATGTAATAATGCTAAATTACTGAAATATACCAAACTAAAACTAGAAGAACATTTGCATCTTTCAGTGATGCAACAGCATGATAATATTAACGGACCGTAACGCTATTCTCCTATCAGCAGAACAAGCTCCTGTTTTACAGTAATTCAGGATAATAATAATAATAATTCTGTGTACCCCTCCACATCCACGTTCTCCTCCTTCATGTGAGCGTCTGGGATGAGCGGCATCAGCACTGAGTGATAGCGGATGCTCGGCCCTTCAAACCGCCTCTTCTTATGAACATGCTTCTTCTTATCAGCCTCTAAACGCTCGTAGTTTTCTGAAACACACACAGTGTCATCTGAGCACACACTCGTCGCAGGATGAGAGAGTGTGTGTGTGTGTGTGTGAGAGAGTGTCTGTGAGTGTGACTGTCTGTGAGTGTGACTGTCTGTGAGTGTGACTGTCTGTGAGTGTGTGTGTGTGTCTGTGTGTGAGAGAGTGTGTGTGTTACCCAGTGATCTCAGGTTACTCTCGGCGGTGTGTGTGTGTGTGTGTGTGTGTGTGTGAGTGTGTTACCCAGTGATCTCAGGTTGCTCTCAGCGGTGTGTGTGTGTGTGTGTGTGTGCGTGAGTGTGTTACCCAGTGATCTCAGGTTGCTCTCAGCGGTGTGTGTGTGTGTGTGTGTGTGTGTGTGAGTGTGTTACCCAGTGATCTCAGGTTGCTCTCAGCGGTGTGTGTGTGTGTGCGTGCGTGTGAGTGAGTGTGTTACCCAGTGATCTCAGGTTGCTCTCAGCGGTGTGTGTGTGTGCGTGTGAGTGAGTGTGTTACCCAGTGATCTCAGGTTGCTCTCAGCGGTGTGTGTGTGTGTGTGAGTGTGTTACCCAGTGATCTCAGGTTGCTCTCAGCGGTGTGTGTGTGTGTGTGTGTGTGTGAGTGTGTTACCCAGTGATCTCAGGTTGCTCTCAGCGGTGTGTGTGTGTGTGTGTGCGTGTGAGTGAGTGTGTTACCCAGTGATCTCAGGTTGCTCTCAGCGGTGTGTGTGTGTGTGTGTGCGTGTGAGTGAGTGTGTTACCCAGTGATCTCAGGTTGCTCTCAGCGGTGTGTGTGTGTGTGTGAGTGTGTTACCCAGTGATCTCAGGTTGCTCTCAGCGGTGTGTGTGTGTGTGTGTGCGTGTGAGTGAGTGTGTTACCCAGTGATCTCAGGTTGCTCTCTGCGGTGTGTGTGTGTGTGTGAGTGTGTTACCCAGTGATCTCAGGTTGCTCTCTGCGGTGTGTGTGTGTGTGTGTGTGCGTGTGTGTGAGTGTGTTACCCAGTGATCTCAGGTTGCTCTCAGCGGTGTGTGTGTGTGTGTGTGTGAGTGTGTTACCCAGTGATCTCAGGTTGCTCTCAGCGGTGTGTGTGTGTGTGTGTGCGTGTGAGTGAGTGTGTTACCCAGTGATCTCAGGTTGCTCTCAGCGGTGTGTGTGTGTGAGTGAGTGTGTTACCCAGTGATCTCAGGTTGCTCTCTGCGGTGTGTGTGTGTGTGTGAGTGTGTTACCCAGTGATCTCAGGTTGCTCTCTGCGGTGTGTGTGTGTGTGTGTGCGTGTGTGTGAGTGTGTTACCCAGTGATCTCAGGTTGCTCTCAGCGGTGTGTGTGTGTGTGTGTGTGAGTGTGTTACCCAGTGATCTCAGGTTGCTCTCTGCGGTGTGTGTGTGTGTGTGTGTGTGTGAGTGTGTTACCCAGTGATCTCAGGTTGCTCTCTGCGGTGTGTGTGTGTGTGTGTGTGTGTTACCCAGTGATCTCAGGTTGCTCTCTGCGGTGTGTGTGTGTGTGTGTGTGTGTGTTACCCAGTGATCTCAGGTTGCTCTCTGCGGTGTGTGTGTGTGTGTGTGTGTGTGTTACCCAGTGATCTCAGGTTGCTCTCTGCGGTGTGTGTGTGTGTGAGTGTGTTACCCAGTGATCTCAGGTTGCTCTCAGCGGTGTGTGTGTGTGTGTGTGTGAGTGTGTTACCCAGTGATCTCAGGTTGCTCTCAGCGGTGTGTGTGTGTGAGTGTGTTACCCAGTGATCTCAGGTTGCTCTCAGCGGTGTGTGTGTGTGTGTGTGTGTGAGTGTGTTACCCAGTGATCTCAGGTTGCTCTCAGCGGTGTGTGTGTGTGTGAGTGTGTTACCCAGTGATCTCAGGTTGCTCTCAGCGGTGTGTGTGTGTGTGAGTGTGTTACCCAGTGATCTCAGGTTGCTCTCTGCGGTGTGTGTGTGTGTGTGTGTGTGTGTTACCCAGTGATCTCAGGTTGCTCTCTGCGGTGTGTGTGTGTGTGTGTGTGTGTGTGTTACCCAGTGATCTCAGGTTGCTCTCTGCGGTGTGTGTGTGTGTGTGTGTGTGTGTGTGTTACCCAGTGATCTCAGGTTGCTCTCTGCGGTGTGTGTGTGTGTGTGTTACCCAGTGATCTCAGGTTGCTCTCTGCGGTGAGTTTGGCCTCGGCGAGCAGCTCTTCTTGTGTCAGCACTCGTTCGCTCAGAGCTCCTCTCCTCTTGCGAGGTGCCTCCAGCTGACGCTCCTGCAGACGCTCGTTCGTCTGTCGTGTGTGTTCACTCGTGGACTTACGCACAGACTTACGCACTGAAACACAACCACAACCTTATACAGCTACTTCAACACACAAAAGACATCGAAATGATCAACTGGAAATCCTGTTTCACTCGATCTCCTTGTGTCTTCTGTCTCTGAGTAAGAGTTCAAAGTGTTTTATCAGCTCAGAGCTCTTCTAGTGTAATTATACAAGCGTCCAGCTTCAGCTCGACTCAAATCTTGTCTGATTGTGATCAAGTAAAGGTCAGAATAAGGTCAGTAATATCTCCAGATGAACTCTTACTGGACTGAAGCAGCTCAGCTTTACTTGATTCTCCATCAATCATGTTTTAGAGTCTC